>NC_084737.1:58133773-58208773 GCF_033978785.1 Entelurus aequoreus
GAGCTCCTGAGAGCGGCCCATTCTTTCACAAATGTTTGTAGAAACAGTCTCAATGCTTAAGTGCTTGATTGTATACACGTGTGGCCGGGCCAAGTGATTAGGACACCTGATCATTTAGATGGGTGGCCAAATACTTTTGGCAATATAGTGTATATACAGTATATATGTGTATATACATATATGTACTGTATATATATATGAATGTGTATATATGTATGTATGTATTTATATTCAAGGAGCTTTGTCATACCAGCACGCATGAGATGGCACAAAATGAGTATCAGATTTAGCCCAATGAGTACCACTACAACAATCATTTATGAAGAAAGGTGATGAGTAGGGTATAAAAAGCATAGGTTATATCAGGGGTGGGCAATTAATTTTTACCGGGGGCCGCATGAGCAACCCGAGCACTGCTGGAGGGCCACATCGACAATATTTCAATTAAATTTTGCTCAATATTATTTTTGATATATACCGTAAGATAAATAATAATAATAATAATAATTAATAACAATAATAGTAATACTTCAACATAGTGTGTGTAACAGCATTCCATGACTAATATAAATAAATTAACATTAATAAAAAATGACAGTAAAATAAGCACACGTATGACTGAGGAGTCATAGTGTAATTTTGTGTGGTGTTTGAGTTGTCCGACTTTTTGTGTGGCCATCAACGCACCAGTGGTTTAGTGCTATGCGTGTTGGTGACAGATGACAAGTTGGTTTTGGCCTGGTTTGTACGGCAGAAAATGACTAGTTTTTCGAGATAGAATTGTTTTACTCATGTTTTTGGTGTGGTTATGTCCGAATATAAACAGTTTTGCTCAATAAAGTGATCGATATAATTCCTGTCCTCGAAGCATCTCGATAGACGTTACAATAATTGAACGGTGTTCAATTGAACGGTGTTGACGAACACCGTTAGGGCCGCTTGTTGTCACTGTCACTCAAAGTTGCATTGCAAAATTACATAGAATAAATATGTTTATTTTGTTTAGAATTCAGATGGGATTTGATTTGGTGCGCGGCATATATTTGCTGCGCTCAGCGGACGCTTGAGCAGTGCGCAATTGCGCAGGCGCGCACCTTAGAAGGAACGTTGCTTTGCAGTCCATGTCTTGTTGGAAACACGCCATTCTTCATCAACTTTTCTCTTTTTAGCGTCTCGGGTGTAAACCGTGCATCACTTGTCGCTGCATGTGCACCTTCACTCGCAGGTTACACACGGACACACGCCCATAAATAATACTTTTCAAAATAAAAGCAGCACAGTTGTATTGCGCGCACGACATAGATGTTTTTTCAACTTTATTTTGTAATTTGTGATTGCAGCTGTTCACATTCACTCACAATCACGCACACGCATACGTCCACACGGAAGTAATACAAATAACGATTTTCAAAACAAAAGCAGCACCGTTGTATTGCACACTCGACATAGATACTTTTAAAAATGTATTTTGTAATTTATAATTGGCCTCACGCGGGCCGGACAGGGACGCACAAAGGGCCGGATGCGGCCCGCGGGCCGCAGAATGCCCAGGTCTGGGTTGTACGGTATAAAGGTAAATATTATAAATAGAAGAGTGTCTGTATATGATACCTGTCTACAGTCTAGTCTGAATATTTTATTATTGTTAATCCCACTGTGAATATAAAAATAACTATCATAGCTACATGTATGAAGTTTACATTAAAAACCCGCGTGAAAATCAGTTAAGTATTGAGAACGTTATATGATGGATTAAATGTGCTGACACTTCATTGATCCTGTCACTATGGTGAAGATGTTGACCGGTTTAAGATGGCGGCCCTCGGGCTCGTCAGCGCCAATAAGCTAGCGGTCGATGCGGCATCCTTATATAAGATATCTATGGGCTAGAGAAGACCCAATTCCTAATTCATATCGCTCAAACCGCTGCTGGAGGACTCTTTCCAGGACCCACACTACCGTCCAAATTAGTTGCCTCTATTTATGACGTCATTTCCCATAATGCATTTCGACCCAAGTGTTGCGCTCGACTGTGCTGAGCTCGATTACGTTCTTGCTTCTACCACATGGCGAGGCGTCTACAGTACATGCTCGGGAACTGTTAAGAGCAGTCTTCTTAACGTAGTAGATAATTGTGTTATTAACCAGAAAAGTTGTAACCATGTCGCAGTTACAAGCGAGGTTTTACACGGAGAACCCAAGGTAAGTTATTTTACAAAACATACGATAAAAAACACAAAGCTAGCTGGATGATACATAGCTAAGTCAATTTAACTTACCTATGACCTAGGTCAATGTTTTTCAACCACTGTGCTGCGGCACACTAATGTGCCGTGAGATACAGTCTGGTGTGCTGTGGGAGATTATCTAATTTCACGTATTTGGGTAAAACCTTTTTTTTTCTGCAAACCAGTAATCATAGACTGCAAATGCTGTGTTGTTATTGATTGTCGGTGCTGTCTAGAGCTTGGCAGCGTAACCGTGTTATACTCTTCCATATCAGTAGGTGGCAACTGGTAGCTAATTGCTTTGTAGATGTCGGAAACAGCGGGAGGCAGAGTGAAGGTAAAAAGGTGTCTAATGCTTCAACCAAAAACAAACAAAAGTTGAGTGCCCCTAAGAAAAGGCATTGAAGCTGAGGGAAGGCTATGCAGAAGGAAACTAAAACTGAACTGGCTACAAAGTAAACGAAAACAGAATGCTGGACGACAGCAAAGACTTACTGTGGAGCAAAGACGGCGTCCACAATGTACATCCGAGGGTATTCCGAGGTGCTGCGAGTCGGCCAGTTGTTGGGGTAGCGACCTTGTGTGTCAGCATGTCTGTGATCTTCTTTTAATTCTTTTTTTTAAATTTTTAAATTTATTATTATTATTATTTTTTTTTAATAAATAGATTTAATTATTTATTTATTTTTTTCCTTTCCTTTTTTTTTTTTTTTAAATATATTTTATTAATATTATTATTATTATTATGTATTTATTTATTTTATTTATTTAAACCCCTACCTCAGGGGGGGGGTCGGCGGGGCGGTTGCTGGTTGTTCCATCTCCATCGTTGGGGTCCCTGCGGGTGGGGTGGGTGGTTCCTGTGGCCCCGTGCTGGGTGGTCCTGTGGCGGCCGGCTTGGGTGGGGTGGCCGTGGGCTGGCCTCGCCGCGCTCTCCGGGGGGGGGGGGTCGTGGGTGCCCTGTTGCCGGTGGGGCGGGGGCGGTCTTCCCGTCCGGTTGCGGGGGGTCTCCGGGCCCCTCGGGCGGGGCGTCCCGCCTTTCTGTCCGTGTGGGGTGTGGTCTCTCGCTGGCTTGGGGTCTGGCTGCCCCCTGTTTTTCTCGTGCCTTGTCCTCTGCCGGGTGCGTCTGTCTGCGGCCTGCTGCTGGCCCTTGTGGGCGGCACGGTGGGCCGGTCTCTGGGGTTCCTGTCGCTGTCCGGCTTGGCTGTGTGGGGGCGGTGGCCCCTGGTTCCCTGGGCACCACACCTACTGTTTGTGGGATGGGTTCTCGGGGAGGCTGGGGCCGTACTCTGGCTCCCGCACACACTGGGAGTCAAATGTATTGTACATGCAAATTCACATATACTCACACACATACATACAGAAATACATAGGTACCTACGCTCCCACATACATATACAAATAAATACAGTACATATTTACACACTCAAAGTTCGTACATCCACACGCACATTCATTATACAAACATACTGTATACACATACTGTACATATACATTCACTGTAAAAACATACATATACATATACTGTACATATACACTCACTGTACAAACACACACATACACATACTACACATACATTCACTGTACAAACACACACATACATATACTGTACATATACATTCACTGTACAAACACACATATACACATACTGTACATATACATTCACTGTTCAAACACACATATACACATACTGTACATATACGTTCACTGTACAAGCACACATACACATACTGTACATATACAAGTACATATGCACACATACACTCATGCACATAATCACGTTTCATCAAACATATATTAACGTTGTTGCCCTAAGGTAAACTGGGTATAACACATGGCACACTGAAAAAGCTTAACCTATTGTTACTATAACAATCTACAAGGTTAATGTAGGTTGCTTCTCTTTCTTCCCCTCCATTTTTCTGCATTCTTTCGTATCTCAAGTTATCATTACGTATATGTATTGTTACATTTGAACAATTGTATTGTTGATAATAAAGGTAAAGTACTGGTATTGTTTATTATCAATAGCACTATTTCTATTGGTATTCATATTGCTCCATTTTTAGTGTAATAATGCTCATTGTCATTTCTGTATATTTTAAATTTTTTTCGCTAACTGCTTATTTGCTATTACTTTTACCATCATATTTGTACATGTCGTATTTGCTGATGTTGCTCTGTTGTTGTTGTTGTTGTTGTTGTGTTTGTTGTTGTTGTTTTTGTCTCTCTGTCTAATCCCCCTATTGTCCCCACAATTCCCCCCTCTGTCTTCCTTTTTCTCTCTTTCTATCCCCTCCTGCTCCGGCCCGGCTGCACCAAATGATAATATAAATACATTTAATAAAGTCAAAATACAAGTAAGGCAACAAGAGAAGTATCCTACACTTCTCTTTTGTAAAGTAAATCTGAACAGCCGATATGGGCATCTACATCTGCTATATGATTTGCCCGAGAAGCTGGGCAGGACATTATTAAAAAAAAAAAAAAATGTACATCCGAACATGACATGACAATCAACAATGTCCCTACAAAGAAGGATAAAAACAACTGAAATATTCTTGATTGCTAAAACACAGTAGATGCGGGAAATATTGCTCAAAGGAAGACATGAAACTGCTACAGGAAAATACCAAAAAAAGAGAAAAAGACACCAAAATAGGAGCGCAAGACAAGAATTAAAACCTAGACACACGAAAACATAAAAACACTCAAAACAAGTCACACCGTGATGTGACAGTACACCTACTTTGAGACAAGAGCTATAGTGATGCATGGTTGGTTATGGTTTAAAGTCATATCCAACAATTGCAAAGACGACTTTTTACTGTCAACTGAGTTTCGTTTTTTAAATGATTTCTGCTGGTGGTGTGCCTCCAGATTGTTTCAACGCAAAAAATGTGCATTGGCTCAAAAAAGGTTGAAAAAAACTGACCTAGGTAATTGACAAACAATGCATATATGCATACTGTCGGGAACTGTAAGGACACATTTTGTTCCAGGTACGTCATCGATGATGTTCCATTCTCCATCCTGGCCAGTTCTGAAGTTCAGGACCTCAGCATTCTCATCAACATGTTACTGGAGGCCAAAAACGGTTGGAAATGGCTTGATGGCTATATATTTTATTTAGCTTGTTTGACTAACATGTTCTGGTGCTTCTGTGGGTTTCCACTGCCTCAGCATCTCACAGCAAGGTGGAGTTTGACTTCCTGGTCAAGAGTCAGTTCCTGCGATCGCCGCTGTTCCAGCACATGGAAACAGAAGGCATATCAACGGTACGGCCGGGCCTGAGCGCGTCAGCAGTACTGTATTCATTCGGCTCAAACGTTCATGTATGTTGTGTGTTTTGCAGGAAGAGGTTGTGGAGATCGAGTATGTGGAACGGATCACTGCGCCAGAACCTGAGGAGTGTATGATGCACGATGATTGGATCAGCGCCGTAGATGCAGATGCAGAATGGTAAGATGACACAGTCTCAGCTAGACAACAGTGAAGTACCATTTGTACTTTTAGTGACTTTTTCTGTGCCATAATGTGGCAGGATCCTGACCGGGTGTTACGACAAAACCGCCAGTATCTGGTCTTTAGAGGGCAAGGCTATGACCAAAGTGACTGGACATACAGATGTGGTCAAAGATGTTGCCTGGGTTAAGAAAGGTGAGGACATACAATTATTGTCTTTTTTGTTATGAATTTTCTTGAATTTGATCATGAAAAACAAGGTTATGTTGAGCAGTCACTGATATTAAAGCAGTGAAGGCCTCATTAAGCCCATAAGAACCCATACCAAAACAGTGTGCACGCTTAGTTGATCACCTTATGTTGACTTGTTTTAATTGGTAATATTTATTGTAGGTTATCATGTAATGTATGTAGGATTTTGTCTGTAAATGTATGTCTGTTTTTATGGAGCCTGCTTTTGGACAACATATTAATTTTAGCTATTGTAGCTCATTCTGGCAAATGTACTGTCATGCTTTTGCTCATATGTTGACCTCCAAAGACATGCACCTGGGGATAGGTTGATTGGCAACACTAAATGTGAGTGTGAATGTTGTCCGTCTATCTGTGTTGGCCCTGCGATGAGGTGGCAAGGGACAAGCGGTAGAAAATGGATGGATGGATTGATCAATATGTGTTGTCCTAATCAAATAGTTATTCAATTCAATTCCTTATTTGCCTTTAAAGGGAACTGCACTTATTTTTTTAAATTTTGCCTATCGTTCACAATCATAAGAGACAAGAAGACAAACGGTTTTTTTTTGCATTCTAACAAAAATTGGCTCGTTCTAGGTAGCTAGCAATGCAGCTAATGGGAGCAATCAATTCTGCCTCTAAACCCCTTTTAAAATGCATTTATAAACCGTCATCAATACTTTATTTACAATCTGTAATCTGTATAATAACCAAACTGTAGCGACATTGTTATTGTAAAAGTGAAGACAGAGGAACTCTTTTTCTATCGTAGTATACATCGGCATGCTTCGTTATTAGCCGTAAAAGCTAACTACGGCAAGAGATAAGCTAGCTTATCCAACAATGCAAAACTCGTTTGAGCTTGTAGTGTACAAAACTGCGATGAGACACCAATTTATACTGACTGAAAAACATCAACAATTAGCCCACATTTCATAATTTGTTTGTACACAGCTAGCCAGACAATGTATGCACTGTACCGGTAGTTGTAATAACATATGACGTGGTGAGTGTATCATGATAATATAAAATGTGACTCATTCGACTTTTTTCTGTTGTTTTTGGCCGTTTATGTCGAAATAGCTTGTCTCCAAATTCCACATTTGCAGCTTTGTGTCGCTTTCGGCATCTGTCCACTCCGTTTCACCCTCTTCTTCGTGCTGGATTAAGAAGCAGCAGTTTATCCTCGTTCATTCGGGTTCAAAAAGATAATGTTGTGAATCCTCATATGTCCAAAAATAGTCGTCTTTGTTGTTTACCATGTCTGCCATGATTAGAACACACACAAGCGTTCTTTTATCCGGAAGTTGGACATTAATTTGTTGCTGTAAGTCGGACGTAGAAAAGGAAATCAATGCGTTGAAGAAGTCAGTCCCATTGAATAAATGTTAAAAATACGGTAAGTATTGAACATATTACATATCGTTATGAACGTGTCTGTTACTACATTATATATAGACTTGCAGCGTGTATATAAAACGTTGATGGAGGGTTTTGAAGTTGTCTTAAGAGGGCGTGAAGGCTACAACGGTGACTCCCATTAGTCGCATCTTCCAAGTGTTTTTTATCATCTTTAAAATCCTATTGAAAGAAAAAGACGTGTGTAGCTGTAGCTTCACAATAGGGCTGGGCGATATGGCCTTTTTTAAATATCTCAATATTTTTAGGCCATATCGCGATACTCGATATATATCTCGATATTTTGCCTTAGCCTTGAATTAACACTTGATACATATAATCACACCAGTATGATGATTCAATGTGTCTACATTAAAACATTCTTGTTCATACTGCATTAATATATGCTCATTTTAAACTTTCATGCAGAGAAGGAAATCACAACTAAGTCAATTTACCAAAACTGTATTTATTAAACTGTTATTAAGCAGTGGCACAAACATTCATGTCATTTCCAAAACAGAAAGTGCAAGGTTGTCAGACATTTTAAAACAAGCTATTAGTGCACTTTTGTACATGGTGTCACTAAGATGACTTATCAAAACAACTCTAAATTAAAGTGCACTTTTTGTACAGAACGCCACTACAATAGTTTAAAAACATGATGTCACACAAGATATTTCAATAAGTGTCAAATAAAAATGAGCTACATAATAGGAAATCAAATAGTGTACGTCCTTCGCTATGTGGTAGGTTCCTGCGGACTTTATCTCCTTTTGTTGTCGACTCTTTTTTTCATACGGTGTTGATCTGGAAATGTTTGCCTCGGCATTTTGATGGTGGGGCACCGGCCGGAGATGTTGACATGCGGAGTAAGCACTCTTGCTTCTCTAGCGGGTGACTTTTCAAATGATGCTACATATTAGCAGTAATGCTACTTTTTGTAGAAACGCTTTTGCCCCACACTTGACAAATTACGGTTGTATGTTCGACATATTCCCACTTGAAGCCAAACCACCGCCAGACGATGGACCCCCTGCTGTTTTTCTTGGGAATTAATTCTTCGTTCATTTGTTACCAGATTCGCACCTTCTTTCTCTCGTATTACTAGTCGCACCACAGCTAACGTTACCCATGCCGCTATCTCTCTGCTCCGCAAGGGCGTATACGTATGTGACGTATGACGTGACAGTATGTGACGTATGTAGAAGGTGTGCTTGCTGTCTGTGAGAAGGAGACACAAGAAGGAGGGGGAAGTGCCTGTAGTGTAATGCCAGAAGCTAAAAGCAACTGCCTGAGAACGTATACTCGAATATCACGATATACGGTAGTCATTTTCTATATCGCACAGAGACAAACCCGCGATATATCGCGTATATCGATATATCGCCCAGCCCTACTTCACAATCTTAATGATTGTGCTCGATAGATTGATAGATAGATAGACTGATATCCCGATATTTTTAGGCTGAATGGCGATATACGGTATATACCGGTATCTTAAACAAAACGTGCAAAGTGCTTAAGGTTGCCTAAGTGTTTTATGACTAGATAACCAGTGTTGAGAGTACTCAGATTATTTTTGTTGTAAGTAGTAACGTAAAGTATTGCTTATTCTTATAAAGTGATTAGTGAGCCGTTACTATGTCAAAGTACTTTTCGTTTATTTTGTTCATTAACGTCAGGTTTATAGCCTCTCGCTTGTGCGCGGGAATAGATGGAGCTTCTACTCGCTCAATCTGGTAAAGGCCGCTGGCTGTTTAGTTTGTAACCACTTTTCAGCCACCCAGCCGCTATACTAGGTTACCGGTAGTCTGCATAGGCTATGGGGAGAGGCACTTTAAAGCCGAGGAGTAGCTAAACATTTAACACACAGCGAACAGCAGCTGTTACATCACTTAATGACTACCACCCAATTGCCCTCACCTCTATCATAATGAAGTGCTTTGAGAGGATTGTCTTAGCACACATCAAGGACAACATCCCTGCAGACCTAGATGAACACTTTGATCCTGATGTTGATAGTACCGATACTTAGTATAGTATCAGTGCATAAACGAAACTAAAGTAATTAAATCAACATTTTTATTTTACTTGTTCTTATTATTGCTAAAAATGTTGGGTTGTTATTGTTTACAAACTCAGCAAGTAAGTGTCAAGACACAGGAAAGCTTTGAGGGGAAAAACCCAAATGATTCAAATGGGAGCCAATACTAGTATTGGCTTTTGTTTAGTTATTGCCACTTTACTTAGTAAAACAAATTGCATGCCGTAGTCAATACCACAAATGTATTATGTCCTCTTGATTTACAACATTAGCAAATTCCAAAAATGTGTAGTCGTTAGTTACTTGCTATAAAACATTTTTTGTTCAATAATCTATTGCCTAAGTATTGGATCTGTTCTGAGGCCAAAAATGTTCATTGGGACATCCCTACTTAGAAGTAAATAGAAAAAAAATAAATAAATAGAGCATAAATAAATCAAAATAAATGAATAGGTCACTGTGGACGTCCCAGATGACATCAACCAAGCTCCTGTCGGACCTCATTGCCCCCGCTTCTTCAGATTGCTGGTCGCCACGGTCACCTAGTGGCCAAGTGGGACTTCAGTTCAGTCAGAGACTATAGATAAGATAAATGCAGGTACGGGAGTCTTACAATAATTAGAACAATTTGAATTGAGTGTAAACGTGACCATGTGGGTGTTAATGTCCAAAAGGCTTTCATAATGTTAAAAAAACTTATTTAGAAGGTCATCAACAATTTTTTTTTTTTACTCTTAACTGTGAAAAGAAAACTATATACTTTGCGGAATTTCATTTATCACGGCCCAATTAACCGCAATAAGTGAGGGACGACTTTATTATCACTCTATGAAAAAGAGTTTCCAATTCTGATTTTAAAAAGTCTTCTTTTTGCAGAAGGCCTTAGTTCTCTGTTTTTGACTGCCTCGCTCGACCAAAACCTCATCCTGTGGGAGTGGAACTCGGAGAAGAACAAATTGGAGGCCAAGCATTGTTGCAGAGGACACACGGGGAGCGTCGACACGGTCGCCACAGACCCCACTGGATTGAAGGTATTTGCAATATATCCAAATGTGATCTTTTTTTAAAAAGCAATTTTTTATAGATACACTGAAATGTTGTTGCTTTCTTTCAGTTCTGCAGTGGCTCTTGGGACAAAATGTTGAAGATCTGGTCAGCAGGTAAATTACATAGTTATCAATAGAGTGCATAACTTTTTCAAGGTGGAACAATCCTAATTTGGATCTGCATTATGTAATCCATATATAGGGCCTATCTGTTTCTTGCATATGACTGATTTTTCAAGACACATAATTCAAGTAGAACAGTCGGGAAAACCTCAGGATCTTGCAATGTTAACATAACTAAAAACAATTATTCAGTGTTTCCTACAGGACTGGAAAGTATTTGTGAGTGTAGGTGTAGTTGTAGGGCAGACCTGGGCATTGTGCGGCCCGCGGGCCGCATCCGGCCCTTTGTACGTCCCGGCCCTTTGTACGTCCCTTCCGTGTGGACGTATGCTCGTGCGCGCAGCGGCAATCTCAAATTACAAAATAAATTTAAAAAAACATCTTTGTCGTGCGTGCAATACAACTGTGCTGCTTTTATTTTGAAAAGTGTTATATGTGCGTATGTCCTGTGAGGGAAGGCGCACAGCGGTTATCCCCGAGACGCTAAAAAGAGAAAAGTTGATGACGAATGGCGTGTTTTCAACAAGACAAGTAAAGGTAAAGCTGTGTGCTTATTTGTGGTACACACGTTGCTGTGTTTAAAGAATATAGTGTAACGACCTGCTGAAGTAGATGTTGTCCTCTTGAGTTGCGTAAATGAGGAGTGAGGAGACGTGCGTGTGGAAGGAACGAGATATGTTGAGCTGTGTTAGTATAGCTTGCTCAATAAAAGTTTAAAAAGAGCGTCAGACTTGATGTGCACTTCTTCTGGACGCTACAATTGGTGGCAGAAGTAAAACTTTGCGCATACTGCACTGTTTGTGTGCTACGTCATCGGGAGGTACGTGCCACGTGAGGAGCTCGCCGCAAAGAGAGAGAGAGAGAGAGAGAGAGAGAGAGAGAGACAGCATTTACAGGTGCAGCCACGCTGCTTGCCACGGGGGGAATTCCGCCCTCAATGAAGACTCCCAGGTTTGATGGCAAGGCGAACTGGGAGGCATTTCATCCCACTTCTGACATCAATTGTAGCGTCCAGAAGAAGTGCACACCAAGTCTGATGCACTTTTTAAACTTTTATTGAGCATGCTATACTAACACAGCTCAACTTATCTCGTTCTTTCCAAAAGGAAAACCAATCCTCACTCCTCATTTCCGCAACAGCAACGCTTCCTCCTTCTTCGCCAATCACCTTACAGGCGTACGTGCTACGTTCACAACGTTTTCTTATCTGGTTAAATAAAGGTTTTACAACAAAGAGGATACAGGATAAAGTGACAGAAATTGAAATTTTTGTATTGTAATATACATCAGGAAGTGTTGTGTAAGAAAGTGTTAAAAATAAAACCATCAAAAGCCATCTGCTTTTGTATAAAGATAAGTTAGGTTAAATGAAAATATTATTATTATTATTATCTATCTTACGGTATATCAAAAATAATTTGAGCAAAATTTAATTGAAATATTGTCAGTGTGGCCCTCCAGCAGTGCTCGGGTTGCTCATGCGGCCCCCGGTAAAAATTAATTGCCCACCCCTGTTGTAGGGGGTTCCCCAACCTTTTTGAACTCAAGGACCAGTCCGTGGTCCTGCAGAACTGTGGGGGCCCGGCGGAGAGTTGGTTACTAATAAGCAAAAGAATGGACTCATTAATGTAGTGCTAAAATAAATACATTCTAACTAAATGAATAATATTTATTTCTGAAAGAAAGTAAAGATTAGAATAGAACACTTTATCTCATCAAATATGAGAGCATGACAATGTTACAGGTGCAGTTAAAATACAATATTTCTTACTTTTTCAATGAGCTCATTTTGAATGTCCGAAGCCATGCCTGAGATACGGTGACTCATTGTCTCAGCACTTATCCACAACGGCAGGCTAAATTTACTCTTCCGCAACGGTGAAAAGTTGTTATATTGTGCCACTTGTCTGGCTATTAACTAGGTAGCTTGCTTTTTAAGCATATTTTTAGTCCCCAGTCAGTGACACCACACCTTTTTTGTATTTGTGGTCCATATTCCTTTCTGTTAATGTTGGATGCTACATTTCAAGATTCTGCTTAAGTTTGAATGGCCTCATTTTTTCACAAGTGACGGTTATCGCCATATATGGTATAGCTTTACCCGAACAGCTTTGCGCGAGTCCGCCATTGTAGTCCGACGCTGTAGTCAGTAACTTCCTTCTTTTTCTCTTTCCTCTTGTTGTGGGGCAAACTGTCTCGCACATGCACATGCATCCTCCGCTGTTGCCATTTCTCATACAAAGCAGTTTATAGTTCAAACTTATACCTGTCTGTAGACTCAGTATGGAAGTGCTAAAAACTACAATATGGCTGGCAGGGAGAAGAAGCAGTCAAAGTGGAGTAACGTAAGTAAGATCACCCACAAAACGGTGGACCCTGAGGTGACGGTCAGAAAGCGGCTTGAAGATGATCTGTAAAACATAATCCATGCAACATTTTGACCAAAGAACCACCATTACATGTTAAGCAGAAGACAAGAAAGTGTTTTAAAAACAAAAATAATCATAATATTGTATGACCCTTTTAAGAAACCTCTCAATGACTTTTGCTCAGGACGTCTAATTGATTGAGCTTGTCATGTGTAACTCAAGTCAACTGACTGACTAGTTACTGCCACAAGTGGTGGAAAAGTGTATTACTGAGTGCCCTCAGCTGAGAAACTTATATTTTTTGCTGCCCTTTAGGGGGCGCTTGCAGGCCAACTATGGTTAAGAAACACTGGTCTGGATGATGTGATTGTCTTATTTTCTTAATTGGCTGTGATGCATATATCATTTAAAAAAAAAAATAGGCTATGTTATTAGTTTCAACAGTTAACCTTTTTGTGCCCTATGCCTTTTGATCTATTATGAAATGTTTTTGTTTTTTTTGTTTCAAAAGTATTTATTCTAGTTCTAAGATGTACGAAAGACCCAAAATATTCAAGCCTACGTCGTGCTTGGTACACCCCTGGTTTATGTGTTCAATCAGGAAGCCGAAGTGTAATTAAAAAAAGTGTCTCCAGGTGCTGTTTTATTAGCATTATCCCTAGTCATGACTCCTGCTAGTCTTGACTCCCGCTACTCATGTTGAAAAAAGTAGCTGAATTGGCAACAGTCAGTATGTGTCCATGCACTAAATTAATCTGTTTTCTCAAATAGTCCGACTCTAAATAAGCATTTTACAACCTAACCTTTGTCTGATCGTGTTGGGTTTTTGAAAAGTCGGATTAACACACCCCGATTATGCGATTGGTAAAACAGATCTCTCGAGTGGGTGTGTACTGTCGCAGGGGACCCTTAGTATGGCGCATGCGCCAGTCTTTATGCGCGGGCTATAACCCGGAAGCAGATCCTGTTCAATAAAAAGAAAGGCAACAATAGGAATAAAGAGCTGACTGTTTATTTGCTTCACAAATTAAAAGAATGTGACATTTTGCAGTGCATCTGTAGGAAAAAAAAGAAAAGAAACTTGAGGTCTATTTAAAAAGGTAGCGAAGGAAATGTACGATACCGGCTTCGTTCGGACTCCCGACAAGTGTGACGTAAGATAATGAAGCTGGAATTTTACAAGCCAAAGAAAGTGTACACAAACTTTTTTATGCTGCTTTTGTGTACTCCAAACTAGTTAGCAATAACTCTGTATTCCACACAACTGGCAATCTTTTACACAACAAAGAGCAAGTTTGAAGTGAGCAACCTCCATTTAAAGCAGGCACTAAGTCTTTTCCTTTGAACTTAAACCTCCTTTCATCAATCCACAGAGCTTATTGACTAAACTTCTAGACATTCCAAAGTTTTTTTTCCATTCACCATCCAAAAATAATTTAAAACAACTCTCTGAGTCTCTTCCACCAGTCTTTGCTTCGGACCCACGTCCTCTAATACAGAAACTCTGAGACCTTTTTGGTAGTAATGTCATGTTTGTACGCAATCTACGAGCATTTCTTAATGCTGTCTGCTATTTAATATCAGCATAGCCAATATTACTGCGAACATCAAGCACAACAAGAACTGAGCTTTAGGGGTAAACATGTCTTATTTTGGTGTGAAGTGAAGTGAAGTGAATTACATTTATATAGCGCTTTTTCTCAAGTGACTCAAAGCGCTTTACATAGTGAAACCCAATATCTAAGTTACATTCAAACCAGTGTGGGTGGCACTGGGAGCAGGTGGGTAAAGTGTCTTGCCCAAGGACACAACGGCAGTGACTAGGATGGCGGAAGCGGGGATCGAACCTGCAACCCTCAAGTTGCTGGCACGGCCGCTCTACCAACCGAGCTATACCGCCCCACGTGTGATGTCATAGATCAACCGGAAAAGCAATACATTTATCCGTGCTAAAAGGAAATAAGCTCCCCCCAGTGTATGGGAGGTACACGGCGTATGACCAATAGTTACGTTAGAGAGAGCGCATGGACACTGGGACTTCACATGTAGGTGTGAAAATACAGAAAACCGAACTATTTGACACATCAGACTATTTAGTGCATGAAAACGGAGTGAGTGATTCCTCCTGCTTTGTGTTCTAATGAGAACACATAGTAAGAGCTGTGCTGAGAAAGTTAAGATACATACTGATGTTTGGTAAACAATGTTTTGGAATCAAGTAAAAAAGAATTTCAGGGTGTCATGTTATTCTGCTTTCCAAAGTTCCCACAGACGAGGCAGACGTGGTCGAGGAGCCCACTGACAGGCCAAGAAAGAAACAGAAGACACAACAGCTGGGCCTCACCAGGGTAACCTTTTAAAAACGCCAGCTAAAATCCTGGATGTTGTGATGCCTTTTTTCAAGGGTTTAAGAGGTCAAGAGCTGAGCCTCCAGACAAGGGGTATTTAACTCAATTTACCAGGGGGTTTGAGGGAGTAGAGTTTGGCCGAGGCTTAAACTCATGTATTCACTTCAAAATCTAGTTTTAACCACATGACTGAATGTGTTAATTACTTCTACCAGAAGCTTTAGTGATCTTAAAATATGGAAGACTGTCACGCCAAATTTCTTCCCTCGACAAAAACCTTCCCTCCTCCATTTACTTCCGTGGTCATGTTTCCTCTTACGTCATTGACAGCAATCGATAGCACTTCGGCTTTGACTGCCCGTCGCTGGAAGGATACTTCGTCTTTGACAGCTGCTGGAATCTGAAGAAATCGATTATTGTTTTTTTTTGTACAGGCGCGAAACAGGACAGTCGCGTGCAGGTTAAGGACCCCCGGCAACTTTGTGATTTTATTGGACGCAGCCCCGGAAGTAAATGGGGGAGGGAAGGTTTTTGTAGAGGGAAGAAATTTGGCGTGACAAGGCCTTCAAGGGGTCCTATTATGAAAGACCTACTTTTATTTCCTGTTAACTGTTTTTGTGATCTACATAAACCCCAAAAACTTTAAAAGGTAACTGCACTATTTTTGGAATTTAGCCAATTTTTCACAATCTCATAAGGGATGAGAACGCATGATTTTATTTTTTTCTTTCTAGCTTGTAATAATCAGCTCGTTTTAGGTGGTTAGCAATGCTGCTAATGGGAGCAATCGATTCTGCCGTTAAATCACTCTAAACTGCATCCAAAAACCACCAACAATACTTAATTTATGTTCCGTAACCTGTATAATAACCAAGCTGTAGCAACATTGTTATTGTATGAGCAAACTATGAGGAACTGTTTTTTTTAGCTTAGTAACCTATCGGCTTGCGAAGGCATTCTACGGCATCACCTGTAAGCTATACAATTATTTGCAAATCCTTTTCAACCTATATATATATATATATATATATATATATATATATATATATATATATATATATATATATATATATATATATATATATATATATATATATATATATATACTGTATATATATATATATATATATATATATATATATATATATACTGTATATATATATATATATATATATATATATATACTGTATATGATATATTTTATATTGCTATATTTAGTCTATTTATACCTGCATTGTCCTTTCCATCCTTACACTTTCCATTATTGTAGCTGAGCTACTGTGTGGAACAATTTCCCTTGTGGATCATTAAAGTCTGTCTAAGTCTAAGTCTATTCAATTGAATGGACTGCAATGACAAGATACTTAACGTTCAAACTGGAAAACTTTATTTTTTGCAAATATTGTCTCATTTGGAATTTGATGCCTGTAACATGTTTCAAAAAGGCTGGCACAAGTGGGGAAAAAAGACTGAGAAAGTTAAAGAATGCTCATCAAACACTTATTTGGAACATCCCACAGTTGAACAGGCTAATTGGGTGCCATGATTGGGTATAAAAGCAGCTTCCATGAAATGCTCAGTCATTCACAAACAAGGATGGGGCGAGGGTCACCACTTTGTGAACAAATGCGTGAGCAAATTGTCGAACAGTTTAAGACCAACATTTCTCAACATTTTTCACCATCTACGGTCTGTAATATCATCAAAAGGTTCAGAGAATCTGGAGAAATCACTGCACTTAAGCGGCAAGGCCAAAAAACAACATTGAATGCCCGTGACCTTTGATCCCTCAGGCGGTACTGCATTAAAAACCGACATCAGTGTGTAAAGGATATCACCACATGGGCTCAGGAACACTTCAGAAAACCACTGTCGGTAACTACAGTTTGTCGCTACATCTGTAAGTGCAAGTTAAAACTCTACTATGCAAAACGAAAGCCATCTATCAACAACACCCAAAAACGCTGGGCTCGAGCTCATCTAAGATGGACTGATGCAAAGTGGAAAAGTATTATGTGGTCTGACGAGTTCACATTTCAAATTGTTTTTAGAAACTGTGGACGTCGTGTTCTCTGGAACAAAGAGGAAAAGAACCATTCGGACTGTTAGGCGCAAAGTTGAAAAGCCAGCATCTGTGATGGTATAGGGGTGTATTAGTGCCCAAGACATGGGTAACTTACACATCTGTGAAGGCGCCATTAATGCTGAAAGGTACATACAGATTTTGGAGCAACAGATGTTGCCATCCAAGCAACGTCTTTTTCATGGACGCCCCTGCTTATTCCAGCAAGAAAATGCCAACCCACATTCTGCACGTGTTACAACAGTGTGGCTTTGTACAAGTAAAAGAGTGCGGGTACTAGACTGGCCTGCCTGCAGTCCAGACCTATCTCCCCTTGAAAATGTGTGGCGCATTATGAAGCGTAAAATACCACAACGGAGACCCCCGGACTGTTGAACAACTTAAGCTGTACATCAAGCAAGAATGGGAAAGAATTACACCTGGAAAGCTTCAAAAATTGGTCTCCTCAGTTCCCAAACGTTTACTGAGTGTTGTTAAAAGGAAAGGCCATGTAACTCAGTGGTAAAATGCCCCTCTGCCAACTTATTTACAATGTGTTGCTGGCATTAAATTCTAAATGAATTATTATTTGCAAAAACAATTGTTCTCAGTTTGAACATTAAATACATTGTCTTTGCAGTCTATTCAATTGAATATAAGTTGAAAAGGATTTGCAAATCATTGTATTCTGTTTTTATTTACGATTTACACAACGTACCAACTTCCCTGGTTTTGTATAAGTATACACTTGCAGCGTGTATATAAAACGTTTATGGAAGGTTTTGAATTTGATTTAGAGGGCTTTAAGGCTACAATGGTGACTCCAATTAGCTGCATTTTGCAAGCGTTTTGTTTTAGCTTTAGAATCCTTAGAAAAATGTGTTCTCATCTCCCATAAGGATTGTAAATGATAGGCAAAATTCCAAAAAAAAGTGCAGTTTCTCCTTTAAAGGCCTACTGAAACCCACTACTACCAACCACGCAGTCTGATAGTTTATATATCAATGATGAAATCTTAACATTGCAACACATGCCAATACGGCCGGGTTACTTGCAATTTTAAAATTCCCGCCACACTTCCGGTTGAAAAACTCCTTTGGATATGATTTATGCGCGTGACGTCACAAAAGCAACGGAAGTGGTTGGACCCCATCGGACCCGATAGAAAAGCCTCTTGTTTTCTTCGACAAAATTCCACAGTATTCTGGACATCTGTGTTGGTGAATCTTTTGCAATTTGTTTAATGAACAATGGAGGCTGCAAAGAAGAACGTTGTAGGTGGGATCGATCGGTGTATTAGCGGCTAAGTACAATACTTACAGCAACACAACAAGGACTACTTACTACGCCTAGCCGATGCTTGCCGCCAAACCCACGGATGAAGTCCTTCGTCGCGCCGTTGATCGCTGGAACGCAGGTGAGCACGGCTGTTGATGGGAAGATGAGGGCTGGCTGGTGTAGGTGGAGCGCTAATGTTTTATCATAGTTCTTTGAGGTCCGGTTGCTAAGTTGCTAAATTAGCCTTAGCGTCGTTAGCAACAGCATTTTTAAGCCTTACCAGGCTGAGAATTTTTAACCGTGTAGTTACATGTACATGGTTTAATAGTATTGTTGGTCTTCTGTCTATCCTTCCAGTCAGGGGTTTATTTATTTTGTTTCTATCTTCATTTGAGAACGATGCTATCACGCTAGCTCAGTAGCTAAGTGTGTCACCGATGTATTGTCTTGGAGATAAAAGTCACTTTCGCGTGCTCGACTCTCATTTTCAAGAGGATATAGTATCCGAGGTGGTTTAAAATACAAATCCGTGATCCACAATAGAAAAAGGAGAGAGTACATAGTTCTGTGAGGTCCGGTTGCTAAATTAGCCTTAGCGTCGTTAGCAACAGCATTTTTAAGCCTTACCAGGCTGAGAATTTTTAACCGTGTAGTTACATGTACATGGTTTAATAGTATTTGTTGAGTATTAAACTCTGCGACTGTTTTTTTTGGATATTGACCACGTTGGGGTTCCGGTCAGAGAACACACAGTCATCATTTGGACTCCTCCAACTTTAATGGTGCATATTGGTGTAGGTTCATTTAGTTAGTTAGTTAGTATATCGTCAAGGACTAGAGCACCGATTAAACATAGCAGAGAAAACAAGTCAGCACACATTAACACACGTCAAAAGGGAAGCGGAAGTGACCCCTACAGGAAGGAAGCGGAAGTGACACTGTCATGAAATGCTTCAAAATAAAGTATCTGAAACGTAGATAACATGGGGAATTCTTAACAGCCGCCCCCACATTTGTACAACAAATGTGTAACTACAGGAATTCTTCAAGTGTCCTTACTGTCATCCTCTAAACTTGGAAGTGGGATCAAGCGAGCTACCGGTCTGGTGTAGACTTTACTCTTGACCATTACCTCAGCAGCCCTGACCAGTCCATCTTGACTCGGAATGGTCTTAACCACTCTGCCGATGGGCCACTGTGCTCTTGGAAGTGAAGGGTCCACCATCAGAACTACAGTGTTGATGGTTAAATTTTCGGAAGACCTCTGCTATTTTGACCTGGTCTGCAAAGTGGGTAGATAGCTGCGTATGAAGTGGATCCAAAACTGATCCGCAAGTGTATGACAATGGCGCCATCTCCGCCGCCCCATGACAGCTGGGATGTAAACTACTTGAGGCAGTGCAGAATCCCGCCGCCCCATGAGAAGGATGTTTGGGGTGATTGGGTCCAGATCAGAAACATCAGATGATACGTACCCTAGTGGTTTTGAGTTCAGTATCCCCTCCACTTCTACTAGAGTTGTGTGCAAGACATCTTCTGTGACTGACTGCCCTCCTACTGCGACTTGGAGACTGACCTTGATGGATCTAATTTCCCGTTCCCATGCCCCACCAAAATGAGGGGCATTTGGAGGGTTAAATTTGAAGTCAATCTGATATTCTGTCAGTTGCTCTCAGTGCAAACACTGTCCTGAGTTCTCTTTCGGCTCCTCGGAAGTTGGTCCCACAATCTGATAGTACCTCTCTTGGTCTTCCCCTTCTGGCAATGAGAAGGAATGCATCGGCATCCATGGAGTTGAGAAGCTCGATGTGAACTGCTCGAGTTGTAAGACACTTAAAAATGACACCCCATCGTTTCTCTGATCTTCTGCCCACTTTGACCAGATAAGGTCCAAAACAATCCACACCTGTTGAATGGAAGGGTGGACAGAGAAGTCTGAGGCTTGTGGTGGCAGATCTGCCACCCTTGGGACTGTCGGTTGAGCTCGCCAGCGTTGACAAGATGGGCAATTGTGCTGATGGTGCCTGACTGCTTGTCGTCCTCGCAGAATCCAGCAATGTCTTCGAAGTTCTGCATACACTCGCTCTGTACCTGGGTGCAGAAGACGTTCGTCCATGTCCTTGATGAGGAGTTTAGTTATCTGATGTTTTGGGTCCAGCACAATAGGATGGATCTCTTCTAAGTCCGAGTTCTGGAGTCGTTGCAGCCTACCCCCAACTCGAATTAACCCTGTAGTTGAGTCCCACTCAGGAGAGAGGCACGCCAGACGACTCTTAGCTGACACTGCGTTCTGTGTTTTAAGAGACATGATGTCTGCGGGAAAGGTTTGAACTTGACATCTTCTCAGCAACAGAAACTCAGCTTCTTGGGAGCTGATTGTCTGACTGTGTGTCGAACCTCCTGGTCCTTCCTGTCCCGCCTGCTGAGTGACTTTTACTAATTCTTTCCAGGTATTGAATAGAGAAGCATCCGGAATATTATTGTCGCTTTGCACTACTGCAAGACCACAGAAGGTGATGCTCTTTAGTTCGGATGAAGTCAGGGTTGAATCTTTCTCCGGTCTTTTTGGCCTTTTCTCTGTGCTTCTCAAGTGAGCCATAACGGTGGATATGGAACTGTTGAGTTTAGGCATATCTTTTTTCCTTAGGAGGGGTGTTGCATAGCGCTGGACGTGCTCTATGTCGACTCGCTGAGTTCTTGTCTCCAATAGGGTGATTGCTTCCTGATCTTCAGGAGAGCGAACAACCATCTTTTCGTTCCTGAAAGGCAAAACATCAAGTTGCCATAACTTTTCCACATTACGAAACAAGATGTCATTGGGAGTGGCAAGTGAGGTAAAGAGACACAATTGTGTTGAGCTCTGTCCTTGTGTTCTTTCCTCCGCCCCTTGTAAAGTCCATCCAAGTGCTGTGTGGATGGCTACGGGTCCTCCATTATTTCCCTGGCGGACTGGCTTCGTGGCAGTGATCAGGTGCACATTGTCTGACCCAATTAACACTAGGGGGCGTGCATTGGAGAATGGTTGCAACGAAATCCCACGTAGATGTGTGTACGTCCTCTGAAGTCTCTGAACTGGGTAGGTCTGCTCCATCAGATCCAGACCTTGTGCAGTAAACGCACCTTGCACTTGGTAACGTTTCCCTGGGTTCTTTATAGGGGAAATCTCAAAGTCAACTGTTAAACCCTTGAGGAGGGTAAGGTCTGTGCGCATGGTGCGCTGGGCAAGGATTTCATGTTGGCCATGCAATTGTAGATGTTGTGCTGCGTCAGGTAAAATCATAGTTCGTTGAGCCCCATCATCTAAGACAGCAAATGTCTCCATTGATTTTGAATTATGGTGCAGCAGTACAGGAACAACTTTCAGGAGCACTCTACTTGAGGTGATGCTGGGAGTCAAATAGACACGACTCTCTGGGAGTCATCTGGGTGTCTTCAGTATACCGTTGAGCTACATTGTGGAGAACTTGGAGGTGTGGATACCATTGCAGTCGCTGCAGGGCTGCTTGAGAGTACATGCGTCGGGTGCATGAGCACGTGCACATCTCCAGCATCGTCCTTCTTCTACTATCCATTTATCCAGGTGCGCCGCAGAATGTTTTCTGATCTGTTGACAGCGACCAATATAGTGTTCCTTGCTATTGCAGAAGAGACAATGCATTTTGTTAGTTTTGTTGGTGTCAGCAAGAGCGTGCTTAGTGGAGGCACCCTGTCGTGTTGGCGCTGCTCCAAGATATACAGCTGTAGCTTGACCTTTGACCCTGAAGGGACTTTTTTCTGTTGCGCTCCCCAAGGGCTTCTCCTGTTGATAGCGTTGCACCAATCTGCTGGAAAGGCGCTGCTGTTGTGCTTTACCTTGAAGCCATCCATTTAGGTCCTGCAGGTTGTAGGGGTTCAGACTTGTGCCATTTAATTTGCCTTGTAACTGTAGATGCTCGATGAACCCATCTCTGTGGTACTTTGGCAGCTTGCTAAGTAGGCGATCGACATGTGAGCAGCAGTTCAGTTCCATGCCTTGTGGTCCCTCTAAGGAGAGCAGCATGCTTACTAGGAGATGGACTCGCAGAGCAAAGCTCTGAAAGGTGCGGGCATCAGTCGGCTTGACATCTGGGGAGGTCAGAATGGCAGCTATTTCGCTTTGAGCAAGCTGATGTGGCTGACCATACTGGAACTGCAAAGCTTGCATGGTGGCTGTATATGGGTATGGATGGTGGCGGCACGACTGACCTATCATTTGTGCTTCGGGAAGCTTGAGATGTTCAAGTAGCACATGATATTTATAATTCTCACTTAATTCTGGATGGGGTTCGAGTAGGTTACAAAGAGCAAGCTTGAGGTTAGCAAACTCTCTTTCACTATCTGCAGTAAAATCTGGAATTTTAGGTTGTGGCACCCCGTAAGTTGAGTGTTGTGACACACCATATGTTGAGCGTTGTGACAAGTTAGTGGGTAATGGGGGAACATTGTGACTTGACAGCATCTGTGGCTGATAGACTGTGGGCATGCTACCCTCTAGTGGTGAAGTGTATAATGGGTACTGAGGTGTTGTTACTGCTGTGAGTCCGGGGAGGTGATGAGTTACGTTTGCACCTGAGTGAGCGTCAGGTATTGCAGGTGGAAAGGGATGACTGAGCACATTCAGGGGGTTGTAAGAAGCAACTGCAGGTGTACAGGTTGCTGTAGTGCGTTGATGATCGGCTGGTTGGATGCATTCTCCAGATTTGCCACAGTGCTGAGGAGGGCCATTGAGTTGTAGTAATAATGTGTCCTGACTGGGGAGTTGTTCCTGATGTACAGCAGGCAACACCATTCTATATCAAGCAACAGAGGAGGGGGAGCTTGGGCATTGTGGTGAGAATGTTTGTGTTAATGTAAGTGGGGAAGCAGCTCTCTCACGTGCAGCTGCGGGAATAATGTCCACTTTATTAGTTTCATTCCCTGACACTGAATGCGTGCTTGCTGTTATACATCCCCCAAGTGGAGGCTTTACAAAGTGCAGTTGCTTTGTTACTGGTTCAGGTGAGGGAGTAAGTGAAATAGAAATTGCAGCACAACTGTCGCTCACTGAAGGAGGTTGTGCTGGTGAAGGCTCCGTGTCTGTATGAAGGTCATTTCCATCCATTTCTTCTTCCATGAGGAAGGACGATATGTGTTCCATCAGCTGTTGCCGTCGCCGTTGTCTGCTCTCATATTGGCGGAGTTTAGCAGTAAGTCGAGTAATTTCGTCTGTCTCCTCCTTTTCCTTTACTGATACTGATTCCATTAGTTTCCTGAGTGAAGAAATATTCAGCATGTCGACTGATGTGGCACGATGTGAGGTTACTCGGTCATCTAGTTGAAGCAATGCATCTGCTTGGCTACTGTTCACTGCGGCTGCTGCTCCTCTCTGCTCCTCCATCTCGGCAGGGGGGGAGGAAAGGGCAGGTCGGTGCACATTATAGGCAAGGATGTAGTCTTCAAGATGTTTTGGGGTGCGGCGTTCCCTCACCGATCGGTCTCGTACATCAGGATGGAATGGAGACGCAGATTCATCCTCTGATGACATTTCATTGTAGCCAAATATATCCGGCTCGAAGGACCTTTGTTGAGTATTAAACTCTGCGACTGGTTTTTTCGGATATTGACCACGTTGGGGTTCCGGTCAGAGAACACACAGTCATCATTTGGACTCCTCCAACTTTAATGGTGCATATTGGTGTAGGTTCATTTAGTTAGTTAGTTAGTATATCATCAAGGACTAGAGCACCGATTAAACATAGCAGAGAAAACAAGTCGGCACACATTAACACACGTCAAAAGGGATGCGGAAGTGACCCCTACAGGAAGGAAGCGGAAGTGACACTGTCATGAAATGCTTCAAAATAAAGTATCTGAAACGTAGATAACATGGGGAATTCTTAACAGTATTGTTGGTCTTCTGTCTATCCTTCCAGTCAGGGGTTTATTTATTTTGTTTCTATCTTCATTTGAGAACGATGCTATCACGCTAGCTCAGTAGCTAAGTGTGTCACCGATGTATTGTCTTGGAGATAAAAGTCACTTTAAATGTCCATTTCGCGTGCTCGACTCTCATTTTCAAGAGAATATAGTATCCGAGGTGGTTTAAAATACAAATCCGTGATCCACAATAGAAAAAGGAGAGAGTACATACTTCTGTGAGGTCCGGTTGTTAAGTTGCTAAATTAGCCTTAGCGTCGTTAGCAACAGCATAGTTAAGCCTTACCAGGCTGAGAATTTTTAACCGTGTAGTTACATTTACATGGTTTAATAGTATTGTTGGTCTTCTGTCTATCCTTCCAGTCAGGGGTTTATTTATTTTGTTTCTATCTTCATTTGAGAACGATGCTATCACGTTAGCTCAGTAGTTAAGTGTGTCACCGATGTATTGTCTTGGAGATAAAAGTCACTTTAAACGTCCATTTCGCGTGCTCGACTCTCATTTTCAAGAGGATATAGTATCCGGGGTGGTTTAAAATACAAATCCGTGATCCACAATAGAAAAAGGAGAGTGTGGAATCCAATGAGCCAGCTTGTACCTAAGTTACGGTCAGAGCGAAAAAAGATACGTCCATCACTGCCTCTCAGGTCCTTCACTGTAACGTTCCTCATCTACGAATCTTTCATCCTCGCTCAAATTAATGGGGTAATCGTCACTTTCTTGGTCCGAATCTCTCTCGCTCCATTGTAAACAATGGGGAATTGTGAGGAATACTAGCTCCTGTGACGTCACGCTACTTCCGGTACAGGCAAGGCTTTTTTTTATCAGCGAGCAAAAGTTGCGAACTTTATCGTTGATTTTCTCTACTAAATCCTTTCAGCAAAAATACGGCAATATCGCGAAATGATCAAGTATGACACATAGAATGGATCTGCTATTCCCGTTTAAATTAAAAAAAATCATTTCAGTAGGCCTTTAATTCAAACCATTATTTATAAAACAACATTGTTTTCTTCAAAACATGCTCCAAATGAGGCGTTAGGCATTTGAGACCACTGTGACGTATTTTTCCTTCGGCACGTCAGCTGATATCTCCATATGTGGTAGAGCAGTGGTTCTTAACCTTGTTGGAGGTACCGAACCCCACCAGTTTCATATGCGCATTCACCGAACCCTTCTTTAGTGAAAAATTAAATGTTGATTTTTTTTCAAATTCAAGACAAAGTTATATGTTGTTGGTAACACTTTAATATGGGGAACATATTCTAAGTTACAAAGACTTAATTTAGAGTTATTTGGTTAGGGTTAGGGTTATAATAAGTCCATGCCGAATAAGGCATTAATAAGTACTTAATAATGACTAGTTAAGAGCCAATATGCTACTATTTTGCTATATCTTCTCCTAAAATAATTACTTTTTCATGTAAAATTGTTACTTTTTCATGTAAAATGGTGACAATTGTCATATAAAATTCTGACTTTTATCACAATATTGCCAATTTTTTTGGTGTTCTTGTAAAATAGTGAAATTTTGTGAATAAAATTATGACTTTTGTCATAATTTTTCCAAGTGAAATTCCAATTACTATTATTATAATGTTGCCAAAAATTTTCAAGTTTTCTTATAAAATTGTGACTTTTGTCGAGTAAAATTACGACTCTTCATAAAATTGCCAAAATGTTAAGCTTTTCTTGTAAAATTGCGACTGTTATTGAGTAAAATTCCAACTTTTATCATAATATCGCACAAATGTTCAGTTTTTCTCGTAACATTTTGACTTGCGTTGAGTAAAATTACAACTTTTATTATAATACTGCCAAAATTTTAAGTTTTTCTTGTGAAATTCCAACTAATTTTTCACAACAAGCTTGTTTATATTTACATAGTTTGTATATATTATTAATGTTGTAAATACAAATCTTTATATATCTAGAAAGGGCGGTCCTGAAGAGGTAGGCATTTTTCGGAGGTCTCAAGAAGGTAAAAAATACAATATGTTCCCCATACTAAAGTGTTACCATGTTTTATTACTGGTGCACAAAATGAACCGAGCATGAACATCACCTTGTTCAAAGAACAAAACCAACACAGTGCCTAAACTCACAACAAATTACACACCTGCAAATCAGTGTGACTTTTGCTCTTGCTGTATCCGTAGTACGCCGATAGGGAGAAGTTTTTATTTACACGATGAGTCGGGTGTGTCTTGACCTCCGTCGAACCCCTGAGCCCGACTTACCGAACCCCTAGGATTCGATCGAACCCAGGTTAAGAACCACTGTGGTAGAGGTTTACCCAAAGCGCTTTGCAGAGTCTGCCATTTTTATTCTAAGTTATAGTTTATAAGTTTCTTATTTTTCTCTATCCTTTCGTTGTGGGGCAGATTGAGTACTACATGCACTTGCATGCTTAAATCCTTCACATTTCTGATATAAAGTAGCGTATAGTTCGAACTTATATTTGTCATTAGACTTGATGTGGAAGCTCTAATAACTACAACATGGTTGAAGGGGTGTATAAAATACAGGGCTGCGATTTTGAGGCATCTGCTCCAGACCTTGATGTGCACTTGTTATGCATTACTCTGCTTGTGCACAGACGCCACTGATGACGTTATCTGGGCACACCGAGGCTGTGTCCTCTGTGCTTTGGTGCGACAGCGAGGAAGTTTGCAGCGCGTCCTGGGACCACACGATCCGCTTGTGGGATGTGGAGACGGGAGAGATGAAAACCACTCTGGTGGGTAGATCATGAATAGAAATAAAGGAGCGATAAGACAACACTTAAATGAAACGGTGACAAGGGTAATATAAGTTGCTGAAATGTTTCTACAGACCGGGAGTAAAGTGTTCAACAGCATTTCCTACTCGCCGCTATGTCGACGGCTGGCGTCCGGCAGCACCGACCGACACATCAGGCTGTGGGACCCTCGCACCAAAGGTATTACCGTCTTTTTAAGAACATTTCCAAGTTCTGTGTAATTTCACTCTTGTCCTGCTTCACACCTCTCGTCCTTCCCTTCAGATGGCTCACTGTTGCTGCTGTCGCTGACCTCCCACACTGGCTGGGTCACCGCGGTCAAGTGGGGGCCATTTCATGAGCACCAGCTGGTTTCGGGTTCCCTGGACCACCTGGTCAAACTGTGGGACACCAGAAGGTCTGATGAGTCAGATTTGATCTATCCCATACACAGTTATGCATAGCAGACTGACCATGCATTGTTTGTACCCTGCTCGCATTTTGATCTTTGAATATGACTTTACGCTTCACTGCTCCCCAAGTACGCCTTTGTCGAGGCACCAGTGTAAGCTACACCGGCTCGCTCCTCCCCTGTGAACCCTCTTGACTATCGTTACGTGCGCCTTCAAAACAAAAATCTAATCTTGTACTCCAGGGATGCGGAACATAAAGGCTGCGATTGGTAGATTTGTATTACATTGTTTCCTGTGCGTTCGGCCCACCTCTACGAAGGCCTTAATTCTCTGATTTTGGATCAATATTTGCAATAAAAATGACTAACATACTAAATAGTCTATGGAGGTTGTGGCTGCTAACAGAGTTGATGCCTCAACCCTAAGAAAGAGCTTTCGAAGCAGTGGTGTCAAAAGTGTGGCTAATTACTCCTATTTGGCCTGCAGCACATTGCAGAAATACACTTAAACCTTAAAAAAAACATCAACAATTGAAAAAATAGCGCAAATGGCCATAATTTAATGCGAAAAAGCGGAAGTGTTTATACTAATTACTAATAATATTAATGGCCATAATTTGATGTGAAAAAGCTGAACCCTAATAACACAAAGCTCTCTGTCTTTTAAAAAAAATCTCTGTTTTGTAGCTTTTTTGACAAAAATTATTTTTTTAAATCGAATTAATATTTTTTTAGCATGTGATGGAAACCGTTTGGACATACCGGTATAAAAGAATCAAGACAGCAGGGGACACCATAGTGCATACTTACCAACATTGAGACCTCTGAATTCGGGAGATTGGGGCGGGGGGGGGGGTTGGTGGTAGCGGGGGGTGTATATTGTAGCGTCCCAGAAGAGTTAGTGCTGCAAGGGGTTCTGGGTATTTGTTCTGTTGTGTTTATGTTGTGTTACGGTGCTGATGTTCTCCCGAAATGTGTTTGTCATTCTTGTTTGGTGTGGGTTCACAGTGTGGCGCATATTTGTAACAGTGTTAAAGTTGTTTATACGGCTACCCTCAGTGTGACCTGTATGGCTGTTGTTCAAGTATGCCTTGCTATCACTTGTGTGTGTTTAAGTGCCCCATATATCATGTGACTGGGCCGGCACGCTGTTTGTATGGAGGAAAAGCGGACGTGACGACAGGTTGTAGAGGACGCTAAAGGCAGTGCCTTTAATATTGTTGTCCGGGTGGAAATTGGGAGAATGGTTGCCCCGGGAGATTTTCGGGAGGGGCACTGAAATTCGGGAGTCTCCCGGGAAAATCGGGAGGGTTGGCGAGTATGCCATAGTGACCATGCAGAAGCATTATAAAATTCATTTTCATTGTAAAAATCTATGAAGGAAGTTGACTGTGTAAAGTTTAATTTGTGGAGCCTTTGTCAACCTACTCACACAGCTGTTGCAATTAGTGAAAACACCAACATCAGAACTGGTCTGTCCGCGTCACCATGTTATGCAAAGTTGCAGAATGTTATACTGTAGTAATGAGAACATTGTTTCACCGTTTCCTGCTTGGCTTGGCTGCTAGTTTGTTTGCTTGTTTATCTCATTTAAGAATAAGTCAATTCCAGGATGTTGTCATATTGTGTGTGGTTTTTTTTATAGCCCGAAAGCCCCTCTCTATGACTTGGCAGCCCATGAAGATAAAGTGTTCTGTGTGGACTGGACTGAAAGCGGGGTAAGACTATTAAAAATGTGTAACCTTTACAAAAATGTATAACAACTGTTTCTTTTTTCCAGCTGATGTTAAGTGGAGGGGCCGACAACAAGTTGTACACCTACAGATACTCAGCTTGCCAGACGGATGCGGGGGCATAGTGATAACAGAGATGTGGCACACTTGAATATTTTTTTTACACAATTCCAGTTGGATTCTTATCATATAATTCCTCAAGCAATCATAAATGGATTTAGACTTCCAAGTGTTGTCTCTTTATTTCAACCAATGATGCAAACAAAACAATATTTGATGTTTGTATGGAATTGAAACCAAAACTTAGATTTTTTGTCTGTAGCAGACAGAAATCGTAGACTGTGTCTCAATTAGCGCACTTCTTTTGAGACTTTTAGTATTTATTTTGAGTGGTAAGTGCGTTTACTCTGCGCAAACTGAAGTCCGCTGTCAGTGCCCGGATGTTGGACTCAACGGACAAAATGATTAAGACAAAAAGCAGTAAACATTGAGATCAATTCCGGTGTGTGCGCAACTACGATCAATTTGGGACCGCACTACACTGTCAAAATCCACGCACCAAGGAACTAAGTCCAATGTGCACACTGTAGACTTCTTAAAGTGCACTGACGGAAGTATTCCATTGGAGACTTGGCACTTTTTTTTTATTTTTTTATTTTATAAACCTTAATTTATGAACTGCAACATTTACAAACATTCGAGAAATAATAATATTCAAAATAAGTACACAAACAGTACAAATCAGCGCCAGGGGGTTGTAAACTCAATAAAATAACTAAAATAGAACGCTATATATATATAACAAAGTGAAAAGTCAAAGGCTCACACAAGTTCAGTAAATAATTTAAATTTGGAACACAGCACCATTGTTTTCACAGCTTTTTGGTTGTTAGAGGTAGAGAGTGTGAGACTTGGCACTTCTTTCCTACTAGGTCAGTGGTCCCCAACCTTTTTGTAGCTGCGGACCGGTCAACGCTTGAAAATTTGGGGGGGGGGGGGGTTGTATTTTTAATTTTTTAAATTGTTATTCTTTGAGCCACACATCTAACAGGTGTGGCTCAAAGATGCAAAAAAGGGAAGATCTGTGCGTGACTGGTGTGTATTAAATCAGTTCTGTTGGTACAGGATCATGCTGTTTCATGTTTTCATAACTACGACACAAACTTTAGAATTGTACATTTGTTATATACTCAATGCAAATCAGTGGTGTCCAAAGTGCGGCCCGTGGGCCATTTTCGGTTCGCAGCTCCGGTTTTGTTGGCCCGCCGCAGATTGTCAAAAACAAATAAAAATTTAAAATTTGTAAAAATGTAAGAGGGGAAAAAAAATACTAATGTAATTTGTCAGAATAATTGCATCTATGTTATCACAAAACTTTGTGTTGCCATGAGTTCCCGGCGAGAAGACAAAAGCTGTCTTTGATCCTACCAAGAAGAAGGCTTGTAAAACTCTACTGTGTAGGATGGGAAGCAACATGGTGTTCCGTTTCTTTGATGTATTGTAATCCACAGGAAGATTGTGTCTTGACCCGAGAACTACAAAGCGGAGAGAAAGCAGGACCTGCCCAAGCTCCAGGCACCTCTTTGAACTGTTTTATGACCTTTTCTTTGAACTGTTTACATTTTCTTTGAACCTACCTTTTCTTTGAACGGTTCTGTAATCAAAGGCGATGGCTGTTTACGACCCCCCTCCCTTGGAAACAGCTGTTGCCATGTAATCAGGGAAAGTCCAAATAAAAGAGGAGGCGTACAATCTTTCGTCAGAGCGTGGTGAGACACTGTACTAGGGTACAGGTGTACCCGCTCTCCTCATTGAGCCAAATTTGATTCTGTCTGTTTGATTCCTTGCTTCTTGTCTTGTTTAATAGATGCCATCAGTGTTTGAACCTGACATAATTAGAAACAAATGAAGTTGTGATACTAATAACTATTAACCTGTAATACAAAGCTGACACAAAGTTTTATTGTTCAATATGTACAGCGTCTGTTTTTAGCATTTTTTAAAAAATATATATAATGGCCCCCACATGTTTTAAATTTCCAGTATGCAGCCCTTGGTTGAACAAGTTTGGACACCCCTGATGCAAATGATACAATTGTTCGCAAAGAAGTGTAGACGTGACGCGGCGTGGCAAAATGGACGATCTTCGGTGTGATGTCTGCCCAAAGAGTGTCACTGCTATTCTGCATATCCTGTTTCTCTGACTCACCAGTCATGGCTATCGCGAGAGGAGGCTACGCGCTACCGTCATAAATGCTGGCTCAACGGGATAAACATAAAAACAACCAAGTTTAATTTTTATGAACTCATGACTCGCATATTAGGATTGGTGCGCTGTGTTTAAGGTGAGTTAACACAATTAACGGAATATCGCAACGTGGGCTAACAAGTTAGCTGGCTAGCTGGTGGTGCTAGCTCACCTCATTTTGGCAGGCGTCGACAACTATTACCTTATATCGTATATTATTCAATGTTAGGCGTGGATTTAATTACTGTACTTTGTAGACCAATTGTATATTTATACATGCCCAAGTCAGAAGGACGATTATTGGCCATTACAGTGAAGCAGCCTTTGCTTGTCAGCCAGCTGTTGTCAGTGCATCTTAGCACACATCAACCACTTGTTAGCGTCCATTGTTGGACAACCTCTCACAATTATGTGGGCAACTCTAGGGATGTACTCATTTGTCATTTTTGATTGTGTAGTGAGACCAGGAGGTTTTGTTTCTACTGAACAGGACTACAGAATCACATGTTTGCTGATGCCTTCTGTAAACAATAAATACAGTTGGTGAAATGATTGTAAACACCTAATCAGTAATGCATAAACACATACCTTGATTGAATAAGACCATAATAAAAAAACAGAGAACGGGCAGGTACTTTATAAGTAATTATTAGAAATATAATAGCTTGTATTAGTTAGAAACATTGACTGATGTGTAAATCCCCTTTAAAAATTCTAAATTGGCAAAATCCATCCCTTAGGCAAGTGATCAATATGGTATCAGAGCAATTGATTCATGATCTTCCTCCCCCCATTATCCAGAAACCTATTATTTAAGACTCACCCTTGAATCAGAATGTCAATGTGGATTCATTGTCAATTATTGTAATTGCAGACAGAGTGAAAGACAGATATCCAATCATGGAAGGGTAAGTGACCATCTCGCATTCAACCTAAATAGAAACACATTAGTTGACGGAATATTGCAAATAATACGGCCTTCAAAATTAAGATGGTTATACAAATGTATTATTCTGGATTATTTTATTTTAGTTTTTTGACTGACACAATTGCTGGATGGATTGCAAAAAATGCAGATGGATGAATTATAACAAGGCCACAGGCTTTACAAGAGTTTTGTAAATAAATAGCATATGAATATGCATTATACAGAGTGGTTAGGTTAAGTTATTTCGAACATGTATAAATACATATCACATATAATACACTTTTTTTTAACCCTTACAACATGTCCGCAAAGACTAAGGAAGAAGCAAATCTTATTCAATTCCTACCCCCTTTCTACTTCACAGCAACACATTTATTCACTTCTTGTTCTCAATTTGTACACAATTTTTCACAAGTGAATTCTAAACACAACAGTTCTCTTCATAAATAGCTAAGTCAGTTAGGATTTACCCAATGAAATGAAATGAAAGTTAAATCATTTTCAATAAGTATGAAACATTTATCATAATTCTTCTTCTTTGTACTTTGGTAACACTTGTAGTTTGAACAGTTTCTTAAACTGGATCATATTAGTACATTGTTTGACTTCTTTAGCTTTAGGTGTTGTATGTGCATACAAATGTTTTAAGTTATATTTTCCTCCAAGGTTATATTTCTCTTCTTTTGTTGAGAAGAATTGTTGTACGTTCTTGGGTAGCATGGTATAGTTTGCTTTGTACATAATTTTAGCTGTTTGCAAATGCACCAAGTCATTGAATTTCAATATTTTTGATTTGGTTTGTATGTTATCTATATCCAACATTGTTTTATTTTAATTGATCTTTTTTGTTAAACAGTTAATAAATAAAATGTAGTTTAGTAATTATTTCCCCATATTTCTGCACAATAACTGAGATATGGTAACACTAACGAGCAGGAGGGAATATGCAGTGATTTTTGGTCCAGAACATATTTTGCTGTATTAATTCTTGAAATATTTCTTGCCACCTTATGTTGTATATTTTTAAATGAGATTTCCAGTTCATTTTATTATCTATTATTACACCCAAAAATGTGGTTTGTTTTACTCTTTCAATGTCATCAAGAACCACAATAATGACAAAAAATGTAAACAATGAAAACCCATGTAACCCAATGGAATACAGTGCTGCGGGCAGCAAGTAACACGCAACAAAATTGGCACAATTTGAGACTTAACCCTTAGCTGATCCAGCATTGCAAGCATTATCATACAGTATATTACACTTCCATTTTTCATTTACACTTGTTAAAGGTTTGTCGGAGACCTACTCGGCGAGGACAGCTCAGTGATGGCACGCATGCAGAAGAAGTTCTGGAAGACCAAGCAAGTGCTCATCAAAGCCACTGGTAAAAAAGAGGACGAGTATGTGGTGGCTTCAGATGCTGACCTGGACGCAAAGCTGGAGGTATTAAAGGGAGGAGAAGTTTGCTACAAATCAAATCCAAAGGAGCACTGAAAGGATTTTTGTTTATATGCAAAAATGAAGAAAGTCTCTCAAAACTAATTTGCTACTGCTGTAATTTCTATCTATAGTTTGTTAGATTTATTTGAAATCTACTTGTCTGTCATCTTGGATTTTTTTAATAAATGCTTTCATACTGTATACTGATCTATACTCTTTGGGGAAGATTTGCGCTCTACAAAGTCCCTTTCTGTTTAAATTTGTCATATTCTAATTGTGGAATAACTTTTCTGATACAACTTGCTCTGTGTTAACGGGCATAGGTCCACCAGACTTGTTCTAATTAGATTTGGACCTGTATTGGCTAACTGGATTACATCTGGAAGGAAAGATAAGACTGTTAGCGCACTCTATTTATTCTACAGTAAATCAGTAGCTCAGTCGGCCACATTTTTTTTCATTTTCTTTTTTTTACAATTGGTCATTCTTCTCGCGCAGCAGTCTAAGTAGAAAAAATATTACTGAGTTGTGATAAATTGTTGTAAATGTTAACTAGTGGTGGTGTACAGAAACGATAGGGAGTTGTTGCAATATGTTATAAACATGTCATAATATTTTGTTTTCTATTTTTCTTCTCCAGTTCTTTCGTTCAGTCCAGTCGACCTGCACCGAGTTGCTGAAAGTGATTGAAAAGTACCAGCATAGAATCACACGTGAGTGACAGTTCCAACACTGAGCAGTTTTATTTAAAGTAGGTCCACACTAAGGCTGAACAAAAAACAAACAAAAAAAAACATCACTGTCTCGATTCACACAGAATCTTTATCTTAATATTTATTTGTTTAACGGGACAATGTACATTATTGAACATAAAAACATAAATGTGCCAGATTGTAGCAAGAGGATCATTTCCATCTGTAGTTCCCGGCAGGAAGGTTGATATTACGCACAATAAAGTCCATAAAATTTTTTTATAAATATATGTATTATATATATACATATATATAGCAATCAGACAACACCAGCATCAGACATCATAAACAGTACAGCATAATACACAGACTCAGATATACGAATAAGATGGAGAGCCACACATTACAGTAGGGTGCTGCATCTCCTCATCTTCCATCCATCCATCCATCCATTTTTCTACCGCTTAATCCCTTCGGGGTCGCGGGGGGCGCTGGAGCCTATCTCAGCTACAATCGGGCGGAAGGCGGGGTACACCCTGGACAAGTCGCCACCTCATCGCAGGGCCCATTTCCTCATCTTAAAGGCGTCATATTATGATTTTCTGTCTACATTTAAAACACTTCCTTGTGGTCTACATAACATGTGATGGTGGTTTTTATAGTCAAAATTTTGCTTTGACTATGTTTAACAGACCATCTTCAAGCCGCCTTCTGACCATCTCTCCAGGATGCGCCGTTTTGTGGGTGGTCTTAATTATGTGGCTCCACCTTGACTGCGTCTTCTCCCTGTCATCTATGTTGTATTGTTTAGTGCTTCTATATCGAGTTTACTGAACTACCTGTATACGCTACTTTGTATTAGAAATGGTAACAGCGGAGGATGTATGAGCTTGTTTGCCTCACAACTAGAGGATAGAGAAAAAAAAGTAACTTACTGAGTACAGCGTGGACTACAATGGCAGACTGGCGCAAAGCACTTAGGGTAAATTTCTACCCTATATGGAGATATCTGCTGACAACACACTTGGGGAAAATGTTACAATTCCAAAATTCCAAATGGCTCGTTTGTAGGCAGTATGATGAAAAGCAAGATTGTTTTATAAATATATCTGCCATGCCTCCATGGTTTGATCCCAAACACACAAAAACAGGTACCAATAGATAAGAAAAGTTGGTTTTGCATAATACTTTAAAGGTAAATTTGGTCCAAAACGCTAACATCACCCGAGCAAAGGAAGGAGGAAGCGAATGCAGTGTTTTCCATATATATTTATTTGTCGCAGACTTTTATAAACAAATTAAATTTGCCCTGCCACAATTTCGGAATTGCCGCTTTCGCTTCGCCATCGCTTATAAACAAATTAGAATAAAGTGAGGCGTCATGTATCGTAACTCTGCTTCACAACACACCTTATACACATCTGCTTTGCCAGAGATGTAGCAGAAAAGATCTGTTCTTTCAATTTAGAGACATTGCTCTATATTTATTCATATTTAGCAAGTAGATTTACGTATTAAAAGTGAAAGAGAGGAGTTTGTCTTGTGTTGAGCAATTGATAGCCAAATACAAGCAGTCATGAAAGACAAAGTATTTGCTGAGTGATTGAGCGCGAAGATCTGCCTCCACAAGCCCAGAGTGTTCATTACCATCACCGTGCATTGTGTGCACAAAACTTCCAAAGGTGGCACAATGGAGAAATTAATTCAACAAAAAACTCTAGCTAAAATAGATTAAAAACGCATAATGTAATGATAAAAAGCTAAAATGTTGATACTAATAACAAATAATATGTCTTTAAATATATTTACAATATTCTTTATCCTTTTTACGGTGTTATTTCATTACATATTAAATGATCACTTCGCAGTGGAGCTGAGAGTTAAAGAGATCGAGAGGAAAAATAACTCACTGGTTATTTCTTGCAGACAATTGATAGAACAAGAAAGTGTGTCTTACTTTTGGTTGATGAAAAAATATCAAGAAGTAATAATGGTGTTCAAGTTGCATCACTGCAGTACTGTAGCTGTCTTAATTTCCGTTTAGATGCCGCAAAAACTCAAACTCTTAAAAGTAATGTTTGTCTTATTTCTGGTCAGCCGGTCTAAGTTTAGGGTTCATAAATGCACAGTCATGAACATACTCTAATATGTCTTTATGATTTAGTCTTGGTAATTTCAAAATGAAACCAATTGGTCGTTCATTGTGAAGTAAAATGTTTTTTTTTCAAATGTGTATTTAAAATTGCTTTTTAACCAAGTAAAAATATGTTTTATCAGTGAATGAATTTCCAGGAGAATACTCGATTACAAAAATATTTGATACCTGCAGCCTTTGTCTGTTCAAACAGAGGAGGTTTTCACCATCTCCTATCTTCCGCTTAGAACAATGTCCTGACTTCCTCCCCCAAAGATTGTTTAATTCCAGAGGAAGAGTGGCCACTAGCGAGTTGCCGGGAGAGCAACCTATTTTTACGCAGGACAGTTGTATATCAGCGACGCCAGGCAACAACAACCCTATTGTGACCATCTCCAGGGGACACACACATAAATAGTGAAACTCCTCACCTACGATGTTTGAACGAAGTATTTTGGATGAAAGGTGATTAAGATTAAGATTAAAGTACCAATGATTGTCACACACACACTAGATGTGGTGAAATTTGTCCTCTGCATTTGTCCCATCCCCTTGGGGAGCAGTGGGCAGCAGCGGCGCCGCGCCCGGGAATCATTTTGGTGATTTAACCCCCAACTCCAACCCTTTGTTGCTGAGTGCCAAGCAGGGAGGTTATGGGTCCCATTTTTATAGTCTTTGGTATGACTCGGCTGGGATTTGAACTCCAACCTACCGATCTCATACATCTTCACCCAATACATTGCTTTGATTTAACTTTTGCAGATATTTAATAACTATTTAAAAAAAAAAAATTTGACATGCAAATATTTTATGATGTATTTGTTATGGGACAACACTGTTGAAATGATACTTTGATACAAATTATAGTCAGTTCAAAGCTGGTATAACAATTTCAATTCGCTGTCCCCTCAAAATAAGTCAACACACAGCCATGAATGTCTAAACCTTAGCACCAAAACTACATGTATTTAATGTCACAAACAATTGACAACATCAATTTAAGACTATCCTGATGATAGAAATAAACAAGTATTGTTAAACCGCTCTTAATCAAAAGAGCGAGTGATAAAAATGTCATGATCTCCCACCTATTGCCTGATTTCGGATTCCCTACACCTGTGTTTACAGTAAACAGCCCATAGTCGTGTATAAAGAGAGAATGGCCAACTTTGTTTCAGGCCATCTTCTCAATGACTGGTCAAACAAAAGGCACTCACTTGACAACAGGGCACCATGACTGCTACTAACTTTGAGCTGATGCAGCGCTTCCTTGATAGTTTTTCGACGTGTAAAAAGGCCCTGCTGTGCAGCATAGGGCTGATTACCCGCAATAATTGTGGAAAGCTGTTACATCGCCTTCCCTACAACACTGAAAGAAGGCAGGTATAGGAAGTTAAGGTTCACCATCAACACTGAAGAGCTACAGATTACAGCGTCTTGTGTGAGGTAAACACAACACAACGTCTGGTTTTGTTCAGGAGAGTAAGTTATCGAGTGATAAACGATTTTTCGTCGGTGCAGTTTCCAAACATATCGAACTATCGTTGTACACAACAAAACAGATGAAAACTAGGAAAAGCATGGCGGTCTACAACTTCTTTGTGTGGTTGGGTCAAGGACATTGGTATTAAGACTCTCCCGGATTAATATGCATAGTTTTTGCTCGGTTAAGGGCCTACTGAAACCCACTACTACCGACCACGCAGTCTGATAAGTTTATATATCAATGATGAAATCTTAACATTGCAACACATGCCAATACGGCCGGGTTAACTTATAAAGTGCAATTTTAAATTTCCCGCTAAACTTCCGGTTGAAAACGCCTTTGGATGATGACATATGCGCGTGACGTAGCCAATGAAACAGAAGTATCGGTACCCCATTCAATCCAATACAAAATAGCTCGGTTTTCATCTCATAATTCCACAGTATTCTGGACATCTGTGTTGGTGAATCTTTTGCAATTTGTTTAATGCACAATGGAGGCTGCAAAGAAGAAAGTTGTAGGTGGGATCGGTGTATTAGCGGCGGACTACAGCAACACAACCAGGAAGACAGAGATGGATAGCAGACGCGTTAGCCGCCAAACTCACCTTAACTTCCTCCGTCTCGCCGACCGCATCTGTGATCGGGTGAAGTCCTTCGTCGCACCGTCGATCGCTGGAACGCAGGTGAGCACGGGTGTTGATGAGCAGATGAGGGCTGGCTGGCGTAGGTGGATAGCTAATGTTTTTAGTATAGCTCTGTGAGGTACGGTTGCTAAGTTACCTTCAATGGCGTCGTTAGCAACAACATTGTTAACCTTTGCCAGGCTGGAAAGCATTAACTGTGTATTTACATGTCCATGGTTTAATAGTATTGTTGATCTTCTGTCTATCCTTCCAGTCAGGGATTTATTTATTTTGTTTCTATATGCAGTTAAGCAGGATGCTATCACGTTAGCTCCGTAGCTAAAGTGTTTCGTCGATGTATTGTCGTGGAGATAAAAGTCACTGTGAATGTCCATTTCGCGTTCTCGACTCTCATTTTCAAAAGGATATAGTATCCGAGGTGGTTTAAAATACAAATCCGTGATCCACAATAGAAAAAGAAGAGAGTGTGGAATCCAATGAGCCAGCTTGTACCTAAGTTACGGTAAGAGCGAAAAAAGATATGTCTTGCACTGCATTCTAGTCATTCACTCTAACGTTCCTCATCCACAAATCTTTCATCCTCGCTCAAATTAATGGGGTAATCGTCGCTTTCTCGGTCCGAATCGCTCTAGCTGCATTGTAAACAATAGGAAAATGTGAGGAGCTGTTCAATTGACTACGTCACGCTACTTCCGGTAGGGGCAAGGCTTTTTTTTATCTGATACCAAAAGTTGCGATCTTTATCGTCGTTGTTCTCTACTAAATCCTTTCAGCAAAAATATGGCAATATCGCGCAATGATCAAGTATGACACATAGAATGGATCTGCTATCCCCGTTTAAATAAAAAAAATTCATTTCAGTAGGCCTTTAAGGTTGCATTTTATGATTTAACTTTATGTCTACTGTCATGTTTGTTGCCTGCTCTTGCTGTTGCACGCGGCGTCTACAAGTACACATGTTTTTCCACATTTTTTTTATCAAAATATCACTGGATTTCAAACATTGTATGTGTGCTAAAAGCTTCATATCAGATTGCTGCCTTTGCCTCTTTTAGGTTTTGCTGACATGTGCTTTTTTTTATTTAGACTCGCCGAGTGGGTGCTTTTTGAAACGCTCGTGGCAAACGTGTTTAAGAAATACAAATAATAACCTGATAATACTTAAATGGGAGATGATTAACATTAAAAGTATATCAAACAAACCTTTAACGGCGTGATCACTGCAAACTAGTGCATTCTTCGGCTCTGCTCCCTTGGACTGGTGATACTTTTGTTGTCTTTTATTCAAAAAATCTTGCACTCTTCCGCTATTCTTGATAACCTCTTGAGGAACTCTGAAGAAACGTTTATCCTTTTTACAGTTTAAACGGTTCGTATGGCCTAAAACAACGCAACCATTGGGCATTTTCTTCGAGAAAAGCTAAATGGCGCCTAGTACCCACTGAGAACAGACGCTGGCTTGACCACCACGCGTATTCAATTAACCCGATGTGACGTCATTTTGAATCCAAGCAATACACGACTCTGATACAGCTCCTGCTATACTGCCACCTTTGGACATCTAACATGGAACACAAATAAATGAATGTGGCTCCTACAAAGATGTTTTCTATTTTAATTCATGAGCTGCATCATAAACAAACACTACCATTGTACTAAAGGACTCTCACTACACTGTCATTGGCATGAAGGCAGGCACTTCCTTCGTTTTCCCCAGCCTGGGCAAGTTGGCACCATGCTCTGGTTCTACCCACGGAGGGTTGACATCTAACATTCATCATCGTGACTCATATTTTCTTGGATCGTGCACACAAACAGCAAGCGTCACCACAGTTTATTCTCCACAGGTTTGTCCCAGGAGGAGAATGAGCTTGGCCTGTTTTTGCACTTCCAAGCCAAACGAGACCGCACTAAGGCTGGAAACATGATGGACGCCACCAGCAAAGCTCTGTGCACATCTGCCAAGAAGAGGTTAGAGGCTGCATAGACAAGGGCACGCCACAGTATGCCCTAAAACATGTTTTTGTTTGCTCTGCCCCAGGATGGTGCTCAGCCCACCGCTGCACCGTTTGCACCAGGAAGTTGAGACATTCAGACGGCGAGCCATCGCTGATACGCTCCTGACTGTCAGCCGCATGGAGAAAGCTCGCACAGAATACAGAGGAGCACTGCTCTGGATGAAGGACATCTCTCAAGAACTTGATCCAGACACTTATAAACAACTGGAAAAGTTCCGCAAGGTAGTACTTGGCGTCTTAGTCTTAGTCTGTGTCTCAATTGGAGCAGTTCCGTACTCACACTTAGTCTTAAGTGCGCTCAAACTGAGACGTACGTCGAAATGTACTGCACTTTCAGTACCAGCATGTTCCACTGATGGACACCTAACACCCTCAATAATTGCTATCTTGGCTACATAACTTAAATTTATAAATGGTTGATTTATATAGGCTAGTAAGGTAAAGTTTTGTACCTGACAAGTTTCGGCTATCTTGCTTCTGCAGCCTTCATCAGAGGTGTCACGTGATGTTAGCGTGACGTCATCTGCTACGTGTTATATGGATTGTTCCATCCCACCTGATGTGGTGGGATGGCGGTGTCCCCTGGTGTGCGCCGAGGGATGTCGGGTCGCCCCCTGTTGTCTGGATGTCTACCAAGCGGCCGGGGGCGGCACTGCAGGACTGTGTCCCAGGTGTGGGATAGTTGGTAGGCTCCTTCGTCCCTGTTGACAGTCTTCACTTCAGGTGGGATGGAACAATCCATATAACACGTCACAGATGACGTCACGCTAACATCACGTGACACCTCTGATGAAGGCTGCAGAAGCAAGATAGCCGAAACTTGTCAGGTACAAAACTTTACCTTACTAGCCTATATAAATCAACCATTTATAAATACACAGTAGGCTAAATTAACCTCTACAACATATTACATAACTTAAAATAAAGGTGGCCGAGAAGCAAGCCGTAGCAATGGAAAGTACTGATCAGAAAAGTAAAGCGGGTATAAATTATATTGTGATCATTTCCACTGAGGACAGTAATGGATTTGGGACACTGTCCACATTTTCACCCTCGCAAACTAACTAAATAGTATACTCACTGAAGTGTACTGACCGTAGTATTCCATTTGACCAATCCGTTGATATGTTGGCAGGTTCAAGGCCAGGTGAGGGAAACAAAGAGCCAGTTTGAGAAGCTAAAGAGCGACGTGTGCCAAAAGGTGGACATGCTGGGTGCCAGCCGCTGCAACATGCTGTCACACTCACTCTGCAACTACCAGGTGGCCCCAAACAGAGCATTGCAACGTCTTTCTCTCTCTCGCTTTACACACGTTTGCTCCCCCTGTAGACCACCCTGCTGCAGTTTTGGGAGAAGACGGCTCATGCCTTGTCTGACATCCATGACACTTTCCAGGGACACACACCCTACCAGTTCAACACACTCAAGGTGTGCAGATGGCGCCGTTTATGCCATCTTTCTAGGGTTGCCTTAATTACTTGTCCAATTGTTGACAGGACCTGCGGGACCCACTGGAGCAAATGACGGACGCACAGCAAGAAGAGGATAAGGAGAAAGTTCTGCCGAGCAACACAGAAAGGTGAAGGAACCCCCACAGGTGTTCTATTAAGGCAGCTACACTCAGTCCACACAGTAAGAAAATAGCAATGTGTGTCTCCCTCTTTTAATGTTACATAGTCTGGTGTGCTTGGATGACGAAGCATCACACAGTGTTGCTGATGCTGACACAGGTGAGTTGTGATGTTCATTTTGTCCTTAAATAACACACTTTATGATTCAATCACATGTATTTTCCGGACCGTAGGGCGCACCAGATCGTAAGGGACACTGCCGATAAGCGGGTCTAGTCAGGTCTTTTTCCATACAAAAGGCGCACCGGATTATAGGAGCTTCACTGTTTTTTTGGAATTTTGCCCATCATTTACAATCTCTACGTGAGACACAAACACGTTTTTCTTTTTTATGCATTGTAATTTGTAAAATACGGCACGTAATAATGTAGCTAATGGGAGTCATCTATTCCGCTTATGAAACATCCCAAGAGCACCAACAACACTTGATTTACATGCCGTGAGCTGCATATTAACCATGTCTTAGCAACACTGTCATAAGAGCTAACACCTTGAAACTACTTTTAGTGACACAAGTAATACTGCTACATGATGCTTAGTGGATCTGTTTATCACACAGCTTATACAACTTGGAGCTCCTCCTCCCTTTATTCAGGCTCCAAAATATACGTTTCTGGATCCCCAAAGTGTTGTTTTGTTGTGAAGGAAATAGCGAACGTTGTGATACGTCTGTGAAATGAATGTGCTGCTGTAATGTTTAAAATGAGCAAAAAACATAAATGTACATGTTGTTATTGCCTGTTACTACATCATATACAGTGCAGGCCAAAAGTTTGGACACACCTTCTCATTTCAATGGGTTTTCTTTATTTTCATGACTGTAGATTGTAGATTGTCACTGAAGGCATCAAAACTATGACACCTGTGAAGCTCATCGAGAGAATGCCAAGAGTGTGCAAAACAGTAATCAGAGCAAAGGGTGGCTATTTTGAAGAAACTAGAATATAAAACATGTTTTCAGTTATTTCACCTTTTTTTGTTAAGTACATAACTCCACAAGCCTTCAGTGACAATCTACAATGTCAATAGTCATGAAAATAAAGAAAAAACATTGAATGAGAAGGTGTGTCCAAACTTTTGGCCTGTACTGTATATACTTACAGCGTATATATAAAAGGTTGATGGATGTTTTTTAGAGGGCTTTATAGTCGGAATAGATCGACTCCCATTACCTGCATCGTTAGCTGCGTCTTGCTAAATTGTACTCAAGTAAGAGTAATGTTACTTTAGAGATTTATTACTCAAGTAAAAGTAAGGAGTAGTCACCCAAATATTTACTTGAGTAAAAGTAAAAAGTATGTTGTGAAAAAACTACTCAAGTACTGAATAACTGATGAGTAACCTGTTCGTTTAATGATGACGGCAACAAATAATGCACAAAAACATAAAAATAGCAATGAGCAAATTCAGAGCCAGGAATATCTCTTAAGCAACTAAAACAATAATATATATTAAATAATAATACATAAAAATAAAAAAAATTAAGGCAAATTGAGCCACAATAACTTAACAGCACCATAGGCTCAGTAGGCATTCATTGATTGATTGATTGATTGAAACTTGTATTAGTAGATTGCACAGTACAGTACATATTCTGTACAATTGACCACTAAATGGTAACACCCCAATAAGTTTTTCAACGTTAATCAATTACTTAATAAATGACCAAGTCGAGGTGATCTACCTCATACACACATACACACACACACACACACACACACACACACACACACACACACACACACACACACACACACACACACACACACACACACATCATATATATATATATATATATATATATATATTTATTATATATACATACATTTATATATACAGTATATAATTTCTATTTATTTATTTTGCCGTTTTTGTTCACATGTTAAAGGTGTTTTAATGAATATACATGCATGTTTAACATATAGATTCCTTTCTTTCATGAAGACAAGAATATAAGTTGGTGTATTACCTAATTCTGATGACTTGCATTGATTGGAATCAGACAGTAGTGCTGATAACGTCCACATTTTCAAATGGAGGAGAAAAAAAGTTCCTCCTTTCTGTCTAATACCACATGAAAGTGGTTGGTTTTTGGCATCTTATTTCTCCAGCTTCCATATTCGTTTTTATACACTTTACAAGAAATACATTGGCGGCAAACTCCGTAGCTTGCTAGCTTGTTTGCGCTGGCTTTCGGAGACTCTTATTTTGTTAGCGCAGGCGCGATGGAGTGGCACTTTTATTGTGAAGACAGGAACTGTGCGGTCAGTCTTTAGGCTTTTGACGGGAAGTACGGTTGAAATAAAAAAAGTGTCTTTTTTCCTTCACACTTTTGATTGATTGATTGAAACTTTTATTATTAGATTGCACAGTACTGTACATATTCCGTACAATTGACCACTAAATGGTAACACCCCAATAAGTTTTTCAACTTGTTTAAGTCGGGGTCCACGTGTGACGGTCATGTGACCGCCTGGCTCTGTTTGATTGATCCAACGTCACCAGTGACTGCATCTGATTGGTGACACGGAGTCAAACGTCACCAGTGACTGCATCTGATTGGTGAAATGCAGGCATGCATAGATCCTACTTTGAAGGTCTGTCTGACAAACCAAAACAAACAAAGCGTGCATTAACAGATCGATAAAAATCAGTAGCGAGTAGCGAGCTGATTGTAGATAAATGGAGCGGAGTAAAAGTAGCGTTTCTTCTCTATAAATATACTCAAGTAAAAGTAAAAGTATGTGGCAAAAACTACTCTTACAAGTACAATTTATCCCAAAAGTTACTCAAGTAGATGTAGCGGAGTAAATGTAGCGCGTTACTACCCACCTCTGCGTTTATGTAGCAAAAATGCATAAAATAAGATAAAAACGTGTGTGCTTGTCTCACATAAGCCTTGTGAATGATAAATAAGTTCAGTTGTGGCTGTCATCTGAGGGTTCAGTTACTATCAGGAGGATAGAGGGGGTGGTTACCCACATATGCGGTCCTCTCCAAGGTTTCTCATAGTCATTCACATTGACGTCCCACTGGGGTGAGTTTTCCTTGCCCGTATGTGGGCTCTGTACCGAGGATGTCGTTGTGGCTTGTACAGCCCTTTGAGACACTTGTGATTTAGGGCTATATAAATAAACATTGATTGATTGATTGATTGATTGAACTTAGAGAATGTGTGTCTTCCTGTCAGGTGTTCGGCTGGACTCCACTGGGCCGACAGCAGAGGATGAAGAAGGTGACCGGGGCGACATGGCCTTCTTCAAGGACCTGCTCAGCCCTACTCCCGGGGCAACGGACGACTTCAGCAAAGAGTGGCAGGATGCTTTCGGGCTCTTTGAGGCTCCCGCCTCAGTCCCTGCAGGCGCAGACGTTCCGGCCCAGACCGCTCCCCCTCCCCCTTGCGCCTCCCCCGGCCCTGCGGGCTTCCTGCCTTCCCAGCTGCTGGACCACAGTCTGAGTTCCACAGGTGAGTCTTCTGTTGGTGGAACGACGCCGATCCTTCTTTCTTACCGTCATTCTTTTTGTCTGTCAGGCTGGTCGACGCCGCCTATGTTCCAAGCTCCGCCCCTTCAGCCTCCCGCTGCTCAGAACCAATCAACTGCTTCGGCTCCAGCAGCCAAAGGTGATCGAGCTGCCTACTCAGAAAATATCATCTGTCTGATGTCTATTTCTAAAAGGTGAACATGTTGGTAGAATCTGCAGGTGCGTCCAGAGACATGTCCGCTTGGTTCAACCTGTTTGCAGACTTGGACCCGCTCTCCAACCCCGACGCCATCGGACGCTCCGCGGACGAGCTGCTCAACGCCTGAACCCGTTTGTGTGTAGCGCTGAGTTTAAAGTTGTGATATCTACGACATGCACGCACACACAGGAAATGACTGTTAGCACTGCACACAACACCGCTGACTCCTTTGTTTCATTCATTGTTCTGCAGGACGATGCCTAAATCAGTCGTCATTACATTTTACAGCATTTCTTTTATTCATTGCAACATTTTTGTCTTTTTTTAGGATCCATATGCAGGGTCTTACGGGGTCACTACGTTTTTAAGGTTGCAGAATTTCAAAGGCTTGTTTTGTTGCTGGCACACATTAAAAAAAGTTGTAAAATACTTTACTGTGAATTGAATACACAGGATAAACATGTATGATGTATTCTGATACTTACTTGATATATTCTGCATTATTTTTCTCCCCAGTTACAGAAACCAAGAAGACACTTTTAAAGGTAATAGCAAGAAACCGTACAATAATATATACACTAAATATTATTTAAGTTGTACAACTGTTTATTCTTAATGAATGTATTTGTCTAATCTCAACCTGCTTTTTTTTGTGTATTTTAATTAACTCAAGGACTGACAAATGGAAATGTGGGGATCGGCTAACAATAAACTGGACAATGAAAGTTTTTTGTTTTATGTACGTTTCACATTTTTATACTCATTTCCCGATGCCTTGTAATGACGTTAATATAACATGAATTGATAAACAGTGTCAGCATCCACACGATTGTTGGTGACTGAACTTTATGGCGGACATATTTGATCTTTGACACCAATCATACGTACGTAAAATGGTGTAAAAGTTTCAATCAATCAATACGTAGCCAGTGCATTATACGCGGGCGCCATGTTGGACGTGCGAAGGTAAGTTGTGTTGTATTAATGGATAAGAGAAGTCATTCATGTGCTGCATGGTACTACTAGACTGACCATACACCCTCTTTTCTCCGGTCTGTCCGGGCGGGGTTTCTTAAATGCCTCAAATGTCCGGTATTTTGAGTTAGGGTTGCGTGTATTTTCAATGTACGTCCAGGGTTAACAAGGGGTTAAATTGTGAAGGTGTGCGCACGCAGCAACATTCGTGAGGGAGGGGCAGAGACAGAGAGCGAGAGAGAGAGAGACAGACATGACACAAGAGAGAAGCAGGAAAGGTAAATGCAACTTCACGGATGATTTGCGGGAAAAGTGTCTTGTGTTTTCGTCCTGGCCGTGACACATGGGAAGCAGAATGCACTGTGTGCAAAGCAGGAACGTACTGTATGTATCTGTGGCAAATAAAGGGGCCAACGATCTACAAGCCCATATCGACACTACAAAGCACAAAACAGCTGTGCAGGGGGAGAGCTCGTCTACTGTTTTTTGTTTAAATTTAATTAACCTGTTTTGAGGCATTATTTATGTTTAGGTTATATACAAGTGGTTATTTTGAATATTTCTACCTCTGCACTTTTTTCCAAAACTGTGAATGTTACAGAATATATGTATATATACCCTCCCCGGATTGCTAATAATCAAATGCTAATAATCAAATGTAAACAATCAAATGCAGATACTTTTTTCTTATGCCTTCTGATCTCTCTCTCTCTCTCTCTCTCTCTCTCTCTCTCTCTCTCTCTCTCTCTCTCTCTCTCTCTCTCTCTCTCTCTCTCTCTCTCTCTCTCTATGTCTCTCTATGTCCACTACTTGCTGTCCATATCCTACCCCCCCCCTCCACACCCCTGATTGTAAATAATGTAAATAATTCAATGTGATTATCTTGTGTGATGACTGTATTATGATGATAGTATATATGATAGTATATATCTGTATCATGAATCAATTTAAGTGGACCCCGACTTAAACAAGTTGAAGAACTTACTCGGGTGTTACCATTTAGTGGTCAATTGTACGGAATATGTACTTCACTGTGCAACCTACTAATAAAAGTCTCAATCAATCAATCAAGTGTGACTTATTTTGTTATACTGTCAACCAGTGGTGTTGGCGTTAACGCACTTTTTGTGTCTTTTTAACGCATGGAAATCAGAAAGGACGCAGATTATTTTTTTATATTTTTTTTTTACCATTTGTGGCCCACAGCAAATGTTTTAAAGGCCCACGGCACATTCTAAAAATACTATTAAAATAAACAAAATCATAACAAAAGTGAAATAAAAAAGCTTAAAGGTGAAATGTAATTTAGAAACAGTTGCAATGTTGACTAATAAAACAAAGCTGTTTTTCCCCCTTTCAAACGGTCATTGTTTAAAAATAATATTGAATCAAAATCAAAGTTATTATGAATTATTGACCTATCCAAGGTTCCAATTACTTCACATCAAATATTCCACTTTGAAAAATATTTTTGGTGGAAGATTTTGCATATTTTGTGTGTTTGCCATAAAAAAACATAGTTTTGTTTGACAAAAAAGGGCGAAAAACAAACAAAAAAACAACATAAAAAAACTAAAACATTTTGAAATGAGGAATAGATGTGAAGTTGATGTAGACTCCAGAGATTTAAGCGTTAAATATAAAATGTATGTGTGCCCTGGCACGCCATTAGCATAATTTCATGACCGAAGCAAAACACTTTTTACACTTTTATACTGAAATAAATACACCTACAACGTATTAAATAAAAACATAGAAAAAACTACCAGCAGCGGTAAAGTTTAGATCCATGAAGGAAAGAAGAAAGTGAATGAATGTTTATAACTGAATACATTTACATATGTATACACATTTGTTTTCTATTGTATTATCTTTTTTAATGAATTAACGTTTATGACAACCTTTTTCCAAAACACAATATAGAATGTGAGATATAACAGGATAATGCATACATTTGTCATTTGTTTTCAAAACGCTTACAAAAAAGTGGGACCCCAAAAATTTCCTGTGGGACCCCATTTTATGACTTGATGGGGTTCCAGGGGACCCCATTTTGAAAATTCCTAGCGCCAACACTGTAGTGATGGGATCGGCAGTTCTTTTGACTGTACTGAATCACTAGAATCAGTTCCTTAAATTGATTCGTTCAAAAAATTTGTTCACCGAATCACCCCCCCCCCCCCCAAAAAAAAATTGTGGGGGGGGGGGGGGGGTGTCGTCGTGCGTAGTACAGACAGTACAGTGCAGACATTCGCGCACTGCGTAGGGACTCGCGTTAATCTAACAACAACAACAGTTGCAGTAGAAGGGATAATAATAATAATAATAATAATAATAATATGAATCAGAATTGATCCCCAAGGACAAATTTATTTTTGTTACAATAACTGTAAATAATAGCCCATGTATGTGTACATACATTAGTTATTATTTTTATTTTAAATCTTCTCAAAACAGCCTGCTTACACTTTACCCCCCGCCCCTTCTTTCTGTCTCCTCTACTAGTCTACTCTCATTTTGTTTTCATGTGGCTTGTTTTCATGGGATCGGCAGTTCTTTTGACTGTACGGATCACTAGAATCAGTGACTGACAACGCCACACTTTGGCCGCAGTTCAGTACGTGTACCGAATCTCTTCTGCAGCAGCAGTACAGTTTAATTGCAAATCAGCATTATTATAATGATGATGATAGCTACTAAACAACAACAACAACAGTTGCAGTAGAATGGATAATAATAATATGAATCAGAATTGATCCCCAAGGAGAAATTTATTTTTGTTACAATAACTGTGTAAATAATAGCCTATGTATGTTTACATACATTAGTTATTATTTTTTATTTTAAATCTTCTCAAAACAGCCTGCCCTACACGTTACCCTCCGCCCCTCCCCCTCGCGTCGCTGCTGCTCAGCCTGCACGGATTTTCTTTAACTTTATGTGTTGAGATAATGGGGACGTGTGTTTGTTTTCATGTGGCTTGAGTCAACATTAGCCGTTAGCTTGGAGAATGAATGGAGAACGGATGCCAATGGCATGAAACATATCCCCGCGACGGGGGGAGAATCACTCGCGGCATTGGGGCAAGCAGAGCAGAGAGCGAGAGCGTTGTCGTTCACTGAGTGATTCATGCCGTTAATCCGCGGTGAACGAATCGTTCGCTCAGTCCCTCCCCCCGCCCTCTCATTGGCTGCGTCGTTCGCCGACGTCGAGGGTTCAGTGAGTCACAGAATGCGCCAGTTCCACTCATACCGGCAACTGAACTGAGAAAGGAACGAATCAGTTCATGAAGTGATTCGGTTCAGTACGTTCACTCAAAAGATTCGTTCTTTCGAACGACACAACACTGCTGTCAACAGAGGAGAAAAATGCTTCATTTAAATAAATATATTATTTATAAAGCAAGTTCTAGTATCATTGGCAAATGTTCACCTAGTCCCGGCCTTGGCGTGCTGCCCGCCTTGGCACGCATATACGTGTCCTCTTTTTGGGATTTCACAATATGGTCAGAGGTACTACTAATCAGTTGTACATGTAAGACTAAATACTTTATTTGGCCGTCATGATTTCACGATTTTGACACCTTTTAGCTTCCCCAGCGTATTTATATGCGTGTGTGTGAGGGAGAGAATAAAATATAATACCTTCATCACTTTCCTCGCATTAGACAGATCCGCCACATCCAAAATGGCCGACACGCTCAATGAGGCGTCTTTGGCTCCTATGGCGGATAAGATTGAACGTAACATAATTAACAAGAACATGTTTGTTTTTTGGTCAAAAAAAGCTTTAGTCTTTGTGTTCATGGCCAAATATATTTTCCATGTAGTAAAATTACAACATACCGTAACTGTAACGTTGTGTCCTCGCGCTCATTCACTTGTACCAAGAATCAATGATAACAATAAAAAAGGAACAGGACATGTTTGGAACAATACACTGTATTTCTTGCTTATTAAAAAAAATGGTTAAACAATTTCCTTTAATTAAAAAAAGCTCGTCTGCTACAGGCCGCCCCTCGAGTGTAGTGCGACGAATTTTTTTTTTTTTTTAGGTGGGGGGCAACTATTCACTACAACCTGAGATGGATGACGTCATCTATTCTTGATTCCATCCTCTCTGATAAATAAATACATAATTATTCACAATAATGATAACATGTCATTCACAGTACTCAGCGGCGCAGTCGGGTGATGATGGGGTGGGCGGGGCTTATGTAATAATAAGATACAGTTGGTCACATGTCAGCTGATACAATACAGTATTTACATCCATGTACATTCTATAGCACGTTTACCTTGAAGGACATGTTGGGGGCGGAAGTGCTCTTCAAACACAATACATATACCCAAAGTTCTTTGAGGGTGCAGTTCAAATAGTACACTCATGAAAGTATTCTATGTCATCACCAGCAGTACCGCAGGAATGTGGATGACTTTTAGAACAAGAAAGTTATCTTACACAGATCAGCATTAGCTTTGGCTGTCAAATACAATATTTGTTAGCACACGCCCTCCTTCTCCTGGGCGCTACATCAGATGTCTTGAAAGAAACGCTCGAAAATATCAGGCACGTTTTTTTTTTTTTATGGGAATTTTTCTTCTCCCCCCTTCTACAAGTTTTGCTTCAGTCCGGCAGCACCTCGGCCTTTTTCTAGCGGAAGGCATGTTTTTACATCAAGAGAAAAATACGAAAAAATGATATGTATTGTGGAAAGGCGTCATGGTATCGAACAATGAAATACAAGTCTTTATGCCCTTTTCCTTCCAAAACCATAATAATACTAAGAAAAAAGACAGCGATGAAATGTGAGGTGGGAAGTCGGTGCTCTTTTCGCGACACAGGACATCCGAGCGCTCGCATGCTGAAGGCCTTTTTTCCCGCCCGGGTTTCAAGGTGTTGAGAGCGCTCCTCGTCAGAAACTCTCGGGCTCCTCCAGGAGGCAGGGCTGGGTGGACAGAGGCACCAGCGACGGGGACAGACTCCGCAGGCCCACCCCGGGGCGAAAGGTAAGGTCCGGGGTGGGAAGCAGGGGTTTGAGAATGCTGACCAGGCAAAACGCCGAACCGCTGTTTGGGATGAAGTTCACCTTGTTGCGGTCGGGACACAGGAAGGGGGGCGTGTCCTGAAGGGCTTTTGGCCTAAAGGACACAAACACTATTTATTTTTGCAGGTTCAGATTTAAATAATAAATATATATATATATACACAGTACAGGCCAAAAGTTTGGACACACCTTCTCATTCAATGCGTTTTCTTTATTTTCATGACCACTCAGCAACAAAGGGTTGGAGTTGGGGGTTCAATCACCAAAATGATTCCCGGGCGCGGCGCCGCTGCTGCCCACTGCTCCCCAAGGGGATGGGACAAATGCAGAGGACAAATTTCACCACATCTAGTGTGTGTGTGACAATCATTGGTACTTTAATCTTAATTTACATTGTAGATTGTCACTGAAGGCATCAACACTATGAATGAACACATGTGGAGTTATGTACTTAATGAAATAACTGAAAACATCTTTTATATTGGGCAGCACGGTGGTACAGGGGATAGTGCATGTGCCTCATAATACAAAGGTCCTGAGTTGCTCCTGTGTGGAGTTTGCATGTCCTCCCCGTGACTGCGTGGGTTCCCTCCGGGTACTCCGGCTTCCTCCCACCTCCAAAGACATGCACCTGGGGATAGGTTGATTGGCAACACTAAATTGGCCCTAGTGTGTGAATGTGAGTGTGAATGTTGTCTGTCTATCTGTGTCGCAGGTGGCGACTTGTCCAGGGTGTACCCCGCCTTCCGCCCGAATGCAGCTGAGATAGGCTCCAGCACCCCCCGCGACCCCGAAAGGGACAAGCGGTAGAAAATGGATGGATGTTTTATATTCTAGTTTCTTCAAAATAGCCACCCTTTGCTCTGATTACTGCTTTGCACACTCTTGGCATTCTCTCGATAAGCTTCAAGAGGTAGTCACCTGAAATGGTTTTCACTTCACAGGTGTGCTTGAAGCTCATCGAGAGAATGCCAAGAGTGTGCAAAGCAGTAATCAGAGCAAAGAGTGGCTATTTTGAAGAAACTAGAATATAAAACATGTTTTCAGTTATTTCACCTTTTTTTGTTAAGTACATAACTCCACATGTGTTCATTCATTGTTTTGATGCCTTCAGTAACAATCTACAATGCAAATAGTCATGAAAATAAAGAAAACACATTGAATGAGGAGAAGGTGTGTCCAAACTTTTGGCCTCTACTGTATATATATTTTAAAAATGCTTTTGTTTTTACGTACAAAGACTCCTCAGACACTTTGACTTTCTCGCAGCCCTCTGGAGGTTCCCTCTTGAACGTGTAACTGTTGTTGGGCCGCGGTGACGCGGCGTACTTTGGCAGCGGAGACCAAGGACCCAGCTCTGACACCACACATGGTTAAAGGTCAAAGGTCACAGGGTTCTCACAGACTTGTGGTGGTGGGTTAATGATGAAATGAGTGTGTGTGTGTGTGTGTCTCACCTTTTTCCTCCAAGGGGCTGCCGCCGCTGCTTGCGTCGTTGAGCACAGTGAGGTAGGAAGGTGAAATGGAGTCGGGGCGGCTGCTGCTGTTGCTATGGCTACCACCGAGGCCGCCGCCCCCTGAGGGAGTCTGTGTGTTGATGCTGCGAGTGCTGCTGCTGCGCTGCGGGGGGATGGGCGGCGGAGCGCGGTGCCCATCGGGGACGTCCTGTGGCTGCAACGAAAACAAACGATGTCACTCAATCGTCTTTGGGATGTGGAAGCATCAAAAATACTGCAGAATACACATTTCAATAAATATGTGTGTGTTGGCCCTGCGATGAGGTGGCGACTTGTCCAGGGTGTACCCCGCCTTCCGCCCGATTGTAGCTGAGATAGGCTCCAGCGCCCCCCGCGACCCCGAAGGGAATAAGCGGTAGAAAATGGATGGATGGATGGATGTTTTAGGCCAGAATCATTCTGCTCTTCATGATTCCAATCATGTGTGAAATAGTTGAGCAAATGTTGACATCAACTGCTGTAAGTCAAAAATGGATCCAGAAGTGAAATCTTTTTAGATGGGTCGCACACAGCTGGTCAAAAATCAAATGGCTCGGTGGGAGAGGGTTCCTGGTTTGATCCCCGGCTTCCACTGATTTTGTGGAATTATTTACTGCAATTTGGATACTTCATATGAATTTATGCAATATTTGCATATGCTTGCAGTTATGATCCTCCTCGTTAATAAAATAAAAACACTTTGGACATGTGATTGTGTGTATAGTAGTTATGTTGAAAATAACCACAGGTGCTTTTAAATAACATGAAAAATGTTTCTTGGTTTTCCAAAAAAGTTGTTTTGCGATTTAATGACCTTTGGAATATATGGGCGTTAACCAGTTGAAGTTTAAAGGGGCACGACACTTGTTTGGATTTTTGCATATCCTTCACAATTCTTATGTAAGACAAGAACACACATGTTCCCTTACAATTAAGTCAATAGGAGTTGCTCTATTCTGCCTATAAATCTCTTAAAAACATCCAAACACTTCCATCAAGGTTTTATATACATAGATATAGTATATATATATATGTCATGTAGTAACAGGCACATTCATAATAACATGTAATATTTACGTATTCTGATCATTCTAAGCATACAGCGGCCGATTAATTTCACAGACGCATCACGTTTTCTTTTTCTTTTAACATCACTGGATATTACTCAGTACAGACATCATGATAGCCAACAAACATAAAACATCACTTACTGTCTGCCATCATTAGGATGTCGACTGATAGAATATTCATAAATTCCCGTTTAGATGAAGAATAAGTCATAATCCTCGGGGAAAAAAAGGGAGGGTGCAACCAAGCATCTTTTTGTGTCTTTCTCGCCAGTTGAATGTCACAAAGTTTACCAACTTGTCAGTTTATGTCCACATCGTTTTACTAACCAAGTGAGAGGCATGATTTATAATGTAGAATTTACTTCACCAACTCAGAGGAGAAAAAGCAGCTCACCAGCTCATGATGTCAATATAGCCGCATAAGGAAGTTACCTCTCTGTGATCAATGCACCACTTAAAGTAGGTCCTCAATGTTAGCGCTCAGAAAACCAACATCGCTAATACTTGGTTAATATTCAGGTTACAAAATGTAAATGGAGTATTGTTGGCGCTTTTTAGTGGGTTTTTCGGGCAGAATATACGCAATGACATCATTACTTACGAGTTAGAACGCATTAAAAAAAGACATGTTCTTGTCTCTCGTAAGGATTGTGAACTATAGGCAACATTTTTTTAAAGTGCAGTTCCCCTTCAAGGTTTAGGATTTAGTTCAGGGTTTGGTTTAGTGAGGTTCGTCTCCTCCCATTATGGTTAGTATATTTTTAGAATGTTTTGCAAGCCAATACAAAATGTACTTTGACACCCCATTTTTCCATTTGATAATGTCTATAACTCATTGATAACACATGATCAAATAATGGATAATGTCTATAAACATTTGATAATGTCTTTAATGGATAAGTTTCTATAAATATTTGAAAATGTTTTGATCTATTTGATAATATTTATACATTTGATATTATCTTGATCTATTTGGTATTTATCTGTTTAATAATGGAGTTGTTTGATAATGTATTTATCTATTTCATAATATCTAAATAAATAAATATATAACGTCTTTATCAATAATAATAACAAATATCTATTAGTTGTTTTGACATTGACAATCTACATTAATTACTGCTGCAAACACACCAGAATTAGCTCAAATGAATCTCTGCTAAAAAATGAATCTCTGCTAAATGACATTTGCTTTCATGTTCTTCATCAAAAGCAAACACACATGTCATCCTTTCAGTCCAATCCTTTCATCAATAATACATGTTTGTGTGAAGAGTTGACAAAAAGAACACCTTTGTGCTCTGATTGGTTGATGATGTCACTCACCACGATGGTCTCATCCTTCTCGGGGGTGTCGCGGATGATGATACGCTCGATCTCTTGGTTGAGACCTTCTACGCTGTTGCGGAAACGGGGAGCAGATGACTTGGATATGGGGATTGGTATCAGAATGGTCTTGGGCATTGGCGCCTGCAAAAGACAACACAATATTAAAAAAACAATACAATGAGGGACATATTCTCTTGTTTTGACATTTTGGACACACCTTCTCATTCAATGCGTTTTCCTTATTTTCCTGACTATTTACATTGTAGATTGTCACTGAAGGCATCAAAACTATGAATGAACACATGTGGAGTTATGTACTTAACAAAAAAAGGTGAAATAACTGAAAACATGTTTTATATTCTAGTTTCTTCAAAATAGCCACCCTTTGCTCTGATTACTGCTTTGCACACTCTTGGCATTCTCTCGATGAGCTTCAAGAGGTAGTCACCTGAAATGGTTTTCACTTCACAGGTGTGCCTTATCAGGGTTGATAAGTGGAACGTCTTGCTTTATCAATGGGGTTGGGACCATCACTTGTGTTGTAAATGAGAAGGTGTGTCCAAACTTTTGGCCTGTACTGTATATGTAAATGTGTGTGTATATATACATGTATGTATACATATACATATATATATATACATATATATACATATACATATATATACATATACATATATATATATATATATATATATATATATATATATATACATATATATATATATATATATATATATATATATATATATATATATATATATATATATATATATACATATATATATACATATATATATAATATATATATATATATATATATATATATATATATAAAAGCAAGAAAATGGATAATTACATTGTTTTTTTTCTTTTAAATGTAGTTATTAATTTCCTGTTCAAAAAAGAAATAACAAAACGCAAGGATAAATATTAGAGTTTCAATAAAAATCAGAGTCGTGTATAGAGAGAGTATGGACAACCCGGTTTCAAGCGATCTTGATTGGTCAAAAGGCACTCACGTGACTACAGGGCGCCATGTTAGGTACCAGTTTGAAGCTGCAACTAAGCGACACTGCACTTTCTCATTATACATTTCTTTTAACTGAAGAGTGTTCGCCGTGTAAACATGCCCTGTTTTGCGGCATGGGGATGCGCTACTCGAAAAGAATGCAGGAAGCAATGGCATACGTTTCCCGCAACCCTGAAAGGAGAGAAATATGGGAAGTAAAGGTTCGCCAGGAACCATATTTAGACGTATAATTTTGGTTTATTTTGTCAGGAAAACTAACGTCAGAACGACTCAATTGCATACTTCTGGGCACAGCCGCACACATCCTCGGTACCAAACATGGCGCCTCTCCTTTAGTTGTCTGTTCTCCCTCTATACCAGTGGTTCTTAACCTGGGTTCGATCGAACCCCAGGGGTTCGGTGAGTCGGCCTCAGGGGTTCGGCGGAGGTCAAAACACACCCGACTCATCGTGTAAATAAAAACTTCTCCCTATCGCTGTATTACGGATATGGCAACAGCAGAAGTCAGACTGATTTGCGGGTGTGTAATTTGCACTGTGTTGGTTTTGTTGTTTGAACAAAGGGATGTTCATGCACGGTTCATTTTGTGCACCAGTAATAAAACATGGTAACACTTTAGTATGTCAAGTCAAGTCAAGTCAACTTTATTTATATAGCACATTTTCAACAACTTTTTAGATTGAACCAAAGTGCTTTACAGGTTAAGAAAGCATGGAGCAAACAAAAAACAAAAAACTAAGCAAAACAAAAAACAAACAAAGAACATAAAACAATGAATGTGCTAAACAAGATAGTGCAAATGCAATACGGTAAAAGGGGTCGAATAAAAAGTTTAAAAATTTGCAGAATAAAAATAATAATAATAAATTGGAAAGTATGAGGAACATATTCACCATGAATTAGTTGCTTATTAACATGCAAATTAGTAACATATTGGCTTTTAACTAGTCATTATTAAGTACTTATTAATGCCTTATTCGGCATGGCCTTATTATAACCCTAACCTTCTAACCCTGGCCCTAACCCTAACCCTAACCCTAACCAAAGAACTCTAAATTAAGTCTTTGTTACTTAGAATATGTTCCCCTAGTGTCCAAAAAACTCTAAATTAAGTCTTTGTTACTTAGAATATGTTCCCCATACTAAAGTGTTACCAAAAACATATAACTGTCTTGAATTTGAAAAAAAAAACAACATTTTATTTTCACTAAAGAAGGGTTCGGTGAATGCGCATATGAAACTGGTGGGGTTCGGTACCTCCAACAAGGTTAAGAACCACTGCTCTATACACAAGTCTGATAAAAATAACTCAAGGCTGTCTCCTGCTGGCCATAAGCGAGACTACGAGCAGTGTAAACCTCAAAAGTGCATCAGGGACACAATCTACTGTTACACACAGACACGCACACACATGCACATGGTCACCTGCGACTGCATGATGGCGTGGCTGCCGCCATTGAACGGCGACTTGCGTTCTTTGTCCCTCCGATGGCGACTGCTCCGCTTGCTGCGCTGGAGCTGCTGACGCAGTTTGGCAATCTGAAAGAAAGTTTGTGTTCAGAGTGTGCTTGTTTATGGTTGTGTGGCTACAATCAAAACAGGAAGAGTGAAGTGACCTCCTTGAGCTGGTCAGTGCTCCCGCAGGAGGCTGAGCGCTTGTGAGAGCCCCGCCTCCTCTCATCTGCCCAGGCCCTGGGGGTCTAGCGTACACATAAACATTATTATCATTAATGAATGACATATTCGTATTCAAACTATAGTTAGTATTTATCCACAACCTGCGTGGCTTTGTCCCTCATGTAGGGAAGCTGCTGGTGCTGCCAGTCGTCCTGAGGCCAAGGACCTGTCAGGTGAGCACCAGCGGTCGCACCCTGTGAGGGCCACAGCTGGACACAATGGCGGGGGGCAGAGAGGAGAATGAAGGAGGATGCCGGAGAAGCACCACCAGGAGGAAGGTTGAAGTTAAGGCCACCGAGGATGAGGAAGGTTGTCCTGGAAATGTAAACACATCACGTGTCAACGCGGTAAACAAGACAGGATCAGCCGTCTTATGGAGTCTGGGTCGGCGACCAGATTGATGATAATCCTCCCAACCCATTAACACCGTTTAAGGTGGGGGGAGGTTTGGGGGTAAATGGGGGATACTGCAAATTGGGTATCGACCCGAAATCAAGTCAATCCGATACTGATTCTTGAATGATTTTGTGATCGCTTTTGAAAGAACAAAAAGTGAGTCGAATAAAAACATCTAAATAAAAACTGAAAAAACTAAGACAACTATAAAAATGTGTTGAAATGATATACATATGCATAAAGAGTCAATTAAATAACATATATATTCAAGAATAGAAATCAAATTGATAAAATGAAATAAAGTCAAGAGATTAAAGATAAATTAATGAATAATACTGATATAAAACTGAAAGTAACACGGTAGGATTCATAAATATATACTAGATATAGATGAAACAATCAAAACCAACAATAATCAATTAATTAATATATTGCTCAATTTTGTTTCAATTGAAAGGTCAATTTGTTGAGGTCTTAATTTATTTTACGACTATAAATGGTAAATGGGTTTACTTGTATAGCGCTTTTCTACCTTCAAGGTACTCAAAGCGCTTTGACACTAGTTCCACATTCACCCATTCACACACACATTCACACACTGACGGCGGGAGCTGCCATGCAAGGCCCTAACCACAACCCATCAGGAGCAAGGGTGAAGTGTCTTGCTCAAGGACACAACGGACGTGACAAGGTTGGTAGAAGGTGGGGATTGAACCAGGAACCCTCAGGTTGCTGGCACAGCCACTCTCCCAACGGCGCCACGCCGTCCCCACAATGTCAACAAAATAATAAAACGATTCCATTATTAATTGTTTGAGCAAAATAAAGTCAAGAGTAAACAAATATTAGCTCTCATTCAAATCTTCTTGCTTTTTACCCCCCAACGCCTTCTCTTCTGCCCAACAAAAAATTCCCAGAGTTTGTAAACAATTTAACAAAATATAAAACAATATAACAATGTAAACAACACAACCAAACATGGATATTTGTGAAAATAAACAGATGCACTCTCTGCATCTGTCAGCACTACCGCTGTCTGGATTGACCAGCCCATCCCCTAACATGGGGAGGGGGCAGCACCAGCACACAATTGGGCTGCCGGCATCTTCCTTGCATTAGGATTTCTAGTAGAAGAATTCGGCCAGGGTCTTTTTGCCCGGCATATGTCACTGTTGCTAGGGGGAAAAACAACAACACACAAACTCCACAAAACAAATGCAAGGGGGAAAATTCTTCCATCCATCCATCCATTTTCTACCGCTTATTCTCTTCGGGGTCGCGGGGGGTGCTGGAGCCTATCTTACCTACAATCGGGCGGAAGGAGGGGTACACCCTGGACAAGTCGCCACCTCATCGCCGGGCCAACACAGATAGACAGACAACATTCACACTCACATTCACACACTAGGGCCAATTTAGTGTTGCCAATCAACCTATCCCCAGGTGCATGTCTTTGGAGGTGGGAGGAAGCCGGAGTACCCGGAGGGAACCCACGCAGTCACGGGGAGGACATGCAAACTCCACACAGAAAGATCCCGAGCGCAGGATAGAACCCAGGACCTTCGTATTGTGAGGCAGACGCACTAACCCAGGGGTGGGGAACCTAGGGCTCTCGAGCCAGATGTGGCTCTTTTGATGACCGCATCTGGCTCTCAGATAAATCTTAGCTGAAATTGCTTAACACGATAACTAATGAATAATTCCGCTGGTAATCACAGTGTTAAAAATAACGTTCAAAATATAAAACATTCTCATGCATTTGAATCCATCCATCCGTTTTCAACCCACCTGTTCAAGAAGTCACTTAATGGTAAGAAGTATTTTATTTATTATTGGTTAGCTTCAGAATAACAATATTATTAAAAAGAATAAGATACTTATTATACTCTAAAAATGTTGGTCTTACTTAAAAGTGCACGCATTTAGTTGTATTCAGTGTTAAAAAATATTATATGGCTCTCACGGAAATACATTCTAAAATATTTGGCTTTCATGGCTCTCTCAGCCAAAAAGGTTCCCGACCCCTGCACTAATCCCTGTGCCACCGTGCTGCCGGGGGAAAATTCTGCAATCGCATAAATGCTGCAGGATCCACAACAAATGCAAAATAAAAATGCTCCAAATTCCAAAATCATAAACAACCTGCAGAATGAGAGAAATGTTCCAAGCTCATGGAACAAAACAAAAGTTAGCCAGGTTGCCAGAGGTGCCAAACCTAAGATAGCCAACTTTTTAATAAGCATTATGTTAAAATACTATAGAGCAATCAATTTTTACATCCACGTTTAATAAAAGACAAAGAAAAATTGACGTTTTCATTCCAACTATCTTCTGGCATCACGCTCATGTCTTTAAAGGCCTACTGAAACCCACTACTACCGACCACGCAGTCTGATAGTTTATATATCAATGATGAAATCTTAACATTGCAACACATGCCAATACGGCCGGGTTAGATTAGTAATGTGCAATTTTAAATTTCCCGCGAAATATCCTGTTGAAAACGTGTCGGTATGATGACGTTTGCGCGTGACGTCACGGATTGTAGCGGACATTTTGGGACAGCATTGTGGCCAGCTATTAAGTCGTCTGTTTTCATCGCAAAATTCCACAGTATTCTGGACATCTGTGTTGGTGAATCTTTTGCAATTTGTTTAATGAACAATGAAGACAGCAAAGAAGAAAGCTGTAGGTGGGAAGCGGTGTATTAGCGGCCGGCTGCAGCAACACAAACACGTAGCCGGTGTTTCATTGTTTACATTCCCGAAATATGACAGTCAAGCTTTACCATTGGCCTGTGGAGAACTGGGACAACAGAGACTCTTACCAGGAGGACTTTGAGTTGGATATGCGCTACCGTGACTACGCACCTGCGGCTTCCAAACAATTGATCGCTTGCCTGTACGTGCGTGCCGCTATGTGCATGTCACGTACGTAACTTTGGGGAAATATATGTGCTGTATGAACTTTGCGGAGGTGAACGGTACTTTGGGCTGTGGGATTGAGTGTGTTGTGCGGGTGTTTGATTTGTATTGGCGGGTTATATGGACGGGAGGGGGGAGGTGTTTGTTATGCGGGATTAATTTGTGGCATATTAAATATAAGCCTGGTTGTGTTGTGGCTAATAGAGTATACATATGTCTTGTGTTTATTTACTGTTTTAGTCATTCCCAGCTGAATATCAGGTCCCACCCGCCTCTCACAGCATCTTCCCTATCTGAATCGCTTCCACTGCCTTCTAATCCTTCACTCTCACTTTCCTCATCCACAAATCTTTCATCCTCGCTCAAATTAATGGGGAAATTGTCACTTTCTCAGTCCGAATCGCTCTCGCTGCTGGTGGCCACGATTGTAAACAATGTGCAGATGTGAGGAGCTCCACAACCTGTGACGTCACGCTACTTCCGGTACAGGCATGGCTTTTTCTATCAGCGACCAAAAGTTGCGAACTTTATCGTCAATGTTCTCTACTAAATCCTTTCAGCAAAAATATGGCAATATCGCAAAATGATCAAGTATGACACATAGAATGGACCTGCTATCCCCGTTTAAATAAGAAAATCTCATTTCAGTAGGCCTTTAATGGATGGATGGATGGATCCCTTAGGTCTGGTGCCTCTGGTAGCCTGGTCAACTTCCATTTTGTTCCATTAACTTGCAGCATTTCTTCCATGCAGCTGTTTTGGGGATTAGCTGCATTTTTTGAATTTTCCCATTACATGTGTTTGTTTTGGCATTTGTACGCTACTGCGCATGTGCACCTGTCAGCCACCGTATAACCAATGCACTTGAGGCTGAACTTAATATTAGTGAAAGCGAAGCCAGCATGTTACAAACATTACGTGGCCATAGAAACACGCAGCGAGTGACGTCAAAAGGAAACAACAACAAATAAAATACGTTTTACTACCGGACTAATGTATTACAGCACAAGTGCACTACGCCGCCTTTTAAATCTGACGCTGCAAATGAGGAAATGCTGTCGTCACTTACCTGCGAAGGTGCGTTCTTGTCGCGGGGTGCGCAAAGCAGCATGGGAGCTTCCCGTCCGCCCGATTGATGCTCGTCGCCTCCTAATATGCTATAAAACCCGAGGAAGGCTGTTTCGTCATGGACACGCATACAAAAACCACGCACATGTAAAAGGAAGACGACAATTGTTGATGATAAAAAGGGTGATACAGGAGGTCGTCGCTGGATGGATGGATGGGTGTTTTTCCGTCGCGAATGAGGCGGCTAGCGAAAAAAACGCTTCACGGTCGAAGAGAGAGAATGTTCGGAAAAGGAAAGAACGCGCCCGGCCCCTTTTGTGCCTGCTTGAGTCTGGATGATGTCGCAAAGTAATATAAAACCAACAGCGGGACAGCACACAGAAGGGAAAGAAAGAAGAGAGCGGTGATGATCGGCTAGCTTGGCTTGGCACAACGGTGGGACCACTGTGAAGGCAGAAGGAATATATGCAACTTCCGGTGGTTTCAAAATAATGCACGCTATGAATGCGATCGAACTGTTTTTAAAAATGCATTGCGATTCTGACTAATGATACCAGACCAACATTTTGTGTGAGCTCTACCTCAGTTTACTTGACCCGTGTATTTGCCAGAGAAGTGTAATAAGTACACGTAGCATGGCTTTACTTTGGAGGCGGACCGTTTTCCGGTCTGCTACAACGAAAGACGCCTTGATGCTGACGTATCTCCCCGACGCTTGCTCCTCGTGCTGATGCTGCAGTTGCTAGGGCGCCAGAGCAGAGAGCAGTCAAGTAAACACGTCTTTAGAAGAAATGGGGAAATGTCGTCCTCATGCGGCTAAATGATCATTTTATGACTACCTTTATCACGCATAAATACATGCACACAGCGCTTATGAACATAATAACTTAGACATACAAAACAGTTAAATATTTCACACATTTATTGAGATTTATTTCTGCAATAATAACTTGACATTTTTTTACAGAAACTGTATTGAGCAAATGTAAAGCAATGGAATAAAAGGCCATCAATGTGCATTGACTACAACACAGAATCCCATAAAAGTTATGCAAATAAAGGTTTTTCTTCTTCTTACATACAAATTACAAAAACATAAATGAAACCTTTTTTTAATTTTTAAAAATCGGTCCTGAAGTGGCACAGAGGATACACGATGAAAACAAGCATTGAGTGTACAGCGCTGGACTCCAGCAAAGCAACTTACTAAAACACACAAACACAGAACCACCCATTCAAATACAAGGCAATGTAACCAGTAGGAACAGAAATTATATTCAGCGTGCTTTGGAAAGGATTTGGTTGTCTTTCTTTTATTTCCAGCACACTTCCAAAGAGCACAACAGGACATGTTGTCTCTGGGTTGTAATTTCCATCACATCCAGAAAGTTAAACAGAGGTCAGGTCACACTGGGATGAGATTGTGAGCATAAAAAGATGCCATTGATAGTGTGATTGTGTGGAATAGGCGTGGTAAAGTTCCAGGAAAACGCTTCCTGTCAGATGAGCTTGATTGTTTATACCCTCCTTAGGAAAAAGAGAAGGATTGTCATTTGTTTCTCCTCAGGGGTGGGTTCACAAGAGTAGCATGAAGCATAACGATTGTGACTAATCATAAGTGCAAAGAAGATTGACATATTTAAAATATGGGTTAAAAACAATGTCCAAAATAACAAGGATGCTAAAAGAGCAAAAGCATCTAAAATCTAAATCCCATTGCACAATTACAATGATAAACACATGAATAGTGAAGGACAAAATATGTTGCATACAATAACAAGGAAATACAAATGAACAGTTTTGTCTTTTAAGACCGTTTCTTCTCAACAGGGCTTTGCACTAGTCCAAACAAAAAAAACAGGAGCGCTTTGATTGTATTTTGCCACCATGTTAGGAGACTATGCGGCCGTGCAGTTATGATGGGACAGAGCGGGACCAAACGGCGATTTCATCGGCTCAAAGTGCACGCGGAACATAAAGACTTGGCTGCTTGTGAAGAGCGGACGCACACAACGATGATACGATGCAGGATGCGGATGGAGAGAATGCTGCATAGCTTGGATTCAGTTTAAAGCAATGGTGTCGTCAAAAAGACACAGCAGCGAGACCTTAACTGCTGCATGACCAGATTCGATTCTTAGGGCACACGACTCCCCGTAGCTTCCTCTTGCTGATTTAGAGGTGAGCAGACCCCCTTTCCCCTCCCACCCCAAAAAATGCTCAGTTGGTTTGTTCAGTCTTCATCAAAGGGTGGTATGCTCACACGTGTGTGTCACCACGCTCGCCGACAAAATCTCCGCCACGGAAATAGATTGCTGAAGTGGACTTGGGCCTATTGTGACAGTGGCCTTGGCTACGACCAGACCCGTTGTTGTTGACCTCAAGGCCCCTGGCGTCTGTGGAGATAACCCACGACGTCGGCCGCCATTTCTTCAGTGAATATGGTGTCTTGACACGTTTCTTGATCTTTTCGCCTGTATCTAAGGCGCTGTCTGGCTGCCCCAAAACCTCACCTGCAAACAGGAATTAACAGTCATTAGCATCGCCAATATGGCAGATTTTCATGATCGTATGTAATACCATATCAGCTGTCCTCCTGTAGGGGTGAAAACATTAAAATAGTCCTGAAATTGCAAAACTAACATTTCTTACCTACTGGTACCTGCTTATGTGTATTTGGGATCTGCATAAGTCCCTAAAGTTTGAAATCAAACCTCGGAGGCATTGCAGAGATACTTATAAAACAATCTTGCCTTCCTTGCTACTTCCTCCAAACGGTCCGTTTGGAATTTCATTCAAGTGGGACATTTTGTTCAAGTGTGACGTCAGCAAATTATCCATATACAGTACATTACCCGAGCATCCTTGCACGAGTCAGCCTATTCTAGTTTATGTAAATCCGGCTGTGCTACATCATGTTGACGATGAAACCCAATGAAGGAAAATGCTCTGTTGGCTTAACTAGCACAAGTCACGTCACAAACTTTTAGCCTCAGCTGAAGTAAAAAGTGCTTTACTTTTAACTTTTATGATTTATGGCAATTTGCATTCAACTGTGAAGAAGTCACTTTGAGTGTGTGCAAAGAGTTCTGCTTCACCCATAACCTTTCACAAAAAAAAAGATTTTGGGAAAAAACTACTATTAATGGCAATGGAGGAGACAATGAAACGGTAAGTAATAACAGTAGGTTAGAAATGTGTGCATGATACATTAGCAATGTGAGCTCGAGTTGTTGTGTAGCTAGCTTAGCCTTCTACTGTGGGACAATAGCATCACCATCCTCCAGCATAATAAAGAAGGAACTCCCTAAACATATTTTTAATTGGATCAGTGTTTGTTTGATCTGATCTGTGTTTGGCAATGGACCAGTTAGCAAAATATAATCCGTTACTATGTTCGCGATGTAGCTTGGTGCATGGTTTACTGGGTAGCAAACGTAGTGGTGGGGCGGGGACAAAAGTGTAGTTAGCGTGGGGGCAGGGGCATTGTAAGGAGGGTTTAATTCGTATCTAACAACATTTGCCCCTAAACGAACCGTTTTTAGAAGCAGCCAAAAAGTGGATAGGCCTTTACAGCAAAAAATATGCAACATTTTGACCAAATAATCATCATTACATGTTATGTAGACCAAAATGAAGTGTTATAAAAATAGAAAAAAAATCATAATATGACTCTTTTAAACAAAGGTTATAAATATATTTGTAAGAGCAATTGGAGACTCAAAATTGTCCGTAGGCGTGAATGTGAGAGAGCGTGAGCAGTTGTTTGTCTAAATGTCCCTGCGATTGGCTGGTGACCAGCTGGGAAATGCTTCATCCCTAATTATGGATAAGCGGTATACAAAATGAATGAATGTTAAAACAAACCTTCTAAAATATTGTTCATATCTTTCTAAGAAGGTGAACTAAAATCAGCAGTGGATCAAACACTTTTTAACCCACTGTAAATAGTCATGAAAACATTTGTATGTGTTGGTTATCATCAAACCTTAACCAACAGACTGCATTTAGATTGTTTTGATAAGAAGCTAAAGATAAAAGATCAAATCTCAGCACAAAATCTTTTTTTTTTTTTTTATAAAAGTAATTTGTTAATACAACTTTTTTTGTTGAATCACAATGAGCTTATGGACACCATTCTACTATATTATAGGCTACAAACAGACTTTTACTCAAGTGAGTCATCTTCGGCTTAGTAAGCTTGTACAAGAATTAAAGCGATTTGCCTGGGATGGCTCATATGATAGCGGCAATCCAGCAACACGAGGGCCCCTGATTCGAATCCAGCTTCTGCCACCTGAGTGTGGTCTTGGGCAAGACACTTCACCCACCTTGCTCCCAGTGCCACTTACACTGTGTATGAATGAGTGTTTGGTGGTGGAGGCCATAAAGGCAATTTGGCAGCCACATTTCCCTTAACTGTAGCTACAAATGTAGCTTACCACCACCATATGTGGATGTGAAGTGAATGAATAATGGGTTCTCAGTTATCATTCTGTATAGCGATATCAGTGTCTAGAAAAGCGCTATATAAATATAATCCATTATTATTATAATGTATGTATTATCAGATTCAGAGTTGCAAAAAGACAGAAATGTATGTTTATTTTGAGAGTTTTTACAAGCAAATGGCACCTATTCAGTGGGATGGCCCACATAGTGTTGGCGAGACCCCCTAAAATAACGGAATATGAAGCGTTCCATTATCATTTTACAAATGGTAAATGGGTCGTACCTTTTTAAGGAACTCAAAGCGCTTTGACACTATTTTCCACATTCACACACACACATTCACACACTGATGGCGGGAGCTGCCATGCACGGCGCTAACCAGTCCCATCAGGAGCAAGGGTGAAGTGTCTTACTCAAGGACACAACGGACGTGACTAGGATGGTAGAAGGTGGGGATTGAACCAGTAACCCTCAGATTGCTGGCACGGCCACTCTCCCAACTTCGCCACGCCATTTCTAATTACCAACTCAATCTGTCTGTTCTTTATTTTAAATTTTTTCTGGAATCTGAAAATTATATCATTATGACGTGCTCTGCTACCCTTAATTAAATGTAAAAAAATGTAAATTAGAAGAAGTCAGTGTGATGGATACCAAACATGGATTCTGGCTTCTCACCAAATGAGGCTAAGTCCTGCGTGGTGAAGGACAGGTCCAAGGAGTTGGGTCTTTCAGGTCTGCGAGCTCTGGGCTGCCTGAGCATGGAGTCCTCTCGCATGGTAACCGGGAAGTCTGAGGCTATGGGACAGGGCCCCATGCTTTCTCCCGTGGGCCCGCAGATATCCCCACTTTCTGCCTGCGCACTTGTGTCCTCGTCTCCTCCCTCGCTCTCTCCGCCACTCTCGCCATCGCCGCAGCCTGTGTTGCTGTTGTTGTTGTTAGTGTTCGGTCGGGCTGAGCGCAGCACGGCCATGCTCGAAGACGCGTCGCTGGGATCTGGCTGCTCCCGGCTCAGAAGTGGCTCGTGTTCGTCAGGGCTGGCTGTGATGATACCAAAGCTGAGGCGACTGTCTTCAGACCGTAACACTCCAGTTCCATTCGGAATTAGATTGGATCCTCCAAAACCTGTATCGCCACCTGTGACCACAGAAGGGATGGTGCCGCTGGTCTGACCGTTAATGGTGCCATTTATGCTTCCGTTGGCATGCACGTCTTGCAAAGCAGGTATGTTGTTTATGGTTGTGCCCCGGTGAGCCTCAGCCGCCATGTTTGGAACGGGTACTCCTCCACTGTTTATTTTTGATCCCTCCACCTGCCGTAGGTTGGATTTTCCAGACCGTCCAAACTTAAATTTCAGTGAAGAGGACTCCTTCTTAGTGGGCTTGTTGCGCAGGGACAAACTGGATGGCCTTTTGGGCAGATTCTGCTGCTTTGGTAGAGGGAAGATGGTGGCAGGCATAGAAGCAGCAGGGTCTGACATGCCTGATGCCTCATTGGCCATCTTGATAAGGGGGTACAGCAAGCTAGAACTGCCTGGGCTCAGCGGGTCTGGTGAACAGAACTGCTTTTGTGAGTGCTCCATCAAGTTCTCGTCTGAGCTCTCCTTCAGGTTCTTGTCCACCTCTTTAGGGTCAAGCTTGGTGGTCTCCAAATCTTCCTGAGTTAGGTGAAGGCAGACAGGGACTGTGGCTCCCCCTGATGTCCCTTCAGACTCAGAAATAATCGTGGTGGTTGTGGTAGAGGCAGAGGGGCTCCCTCTCAGGCCCAAGCCAGCTCCACTGGTGCTGCTACCTTCTGGGCTCGGCAGTCGGGCATTTGCTTGCTGCTGGCGTTCTTGGTTGATGGAGTTCCTGTTTCTCTCCCCGACTCCGACTGCCACTCGTCCACTTGCAGACCCAGTAGTGTCGGCCTGTGTGTTTTTAGGCACACCCTCATGCTCTTCAATGTAGGTGGAGGAATGGTCAGCATACGGGCCAGACTTGGGTGTCACACGGTTTCTGAAAGGAAATAAAGAGGGCATTTAAATAGCTGGGGGACAGTTTTAAATATATTATATTGCATATTAATACAAACTACGGCAGCAAATAAACTCGCATAAAGTAAGTGTCAAACTGTAATCTTAACATGTCATAGTCGTAGCATGTGCAGATTAATTATAGTAGCTAAACCATTAAATAGTCAGAGGCTATTTACTAAACAAACAGCTGTCATTCGGACTGCAATGATATTATATTATTAATAACACATCACACATACTTTGTAGAAGCAATTAATGCTTCAAACATTACTCTTAAAGGAAAACCGCATTTTTCCAAAAAATCTTTGCTCATCATCTGAAATTCTTGTGAGACAAGAACATACATCTCTCCCTGTTCTATGCTTTCTCGATAGTAAAAAACACACAGAGTATATATATGTTTTGTGTTTATTTACTGTTGTAGTCATTCCCAGCTGAATATCAGGTCCCACCCGCGCGCTTCCAAACATTTGATCGCTTGCCCGTACGTGCGTGTCACGTACGTAACTTTGGTTAAATATATAAGCTTTATGAACCTTGGGTTAGGTGAACGGTCCTTTGGGCTGAGTGAGTGTGTGTGTTGTGCAGGTGTTTGAATTGTATTGGCGGGTTTTATGGACGGGTTCCCGTCCATATAACTCGCTCGAGCTATAACTAGCTCGAGCTAGTAGCTAGGAGCTAGCATAACAAACACCTAGGTGTTTTTATGCGGGATTAATTTGTGGCATATTAAATATAAGCCTGGTTGTGTTGTGGCTAATAGAGTATATATATGTCTTGTGTTTATTTACTGTTGTAGTCATTCCCAGCTGAATATCAGGTCACCCCCGGCTCTCACAGCATCTTCCCTATCTGAATCGCTTCCACTCCCCACTAGTCCTTCACTTGCACTTTCCTCATCCACAAATCTTTCATCCTCGCTCAAATTAATGGGGAAATCGTCGCTTTCTCGGTCCGAATCTCTCTCACTTCTGGCGGCCATCATTGTAAACAATAGGGAACTTTGCGGATATGTTCAATTGACTACGTCACGCTACTTCCGGTAGGGGCAAGCCTTTTTTTTAATCAGATACCAAAAGTTGCGATCTTTATCGTCGTCGTTCTATACTAAATCCTTTCAGCAAAAATATGGCAATATCGCGAAATGCTCAAGTATGACACATAGAATAGATCTGCTATCCCTGTTTAAATAAAAAAATGTCATTTCAGTAGGCCTTTAAGTGAAACGAAGCGATTGGCTCCATTACTTGGAGGGAACATTTTCAAAGCAAAGTACATGAAGTCCGCCATGTTTCGCCAGCCGAATGGCTCTAGTGCACATGCGCAAATGCTGCGGCGCTTCAGTCTTCAGGAAGTAAGCAGTGTTGCCTTAAATGCATTAAAAAATGACGTTTTTTCTGTAATTAAAATTTTTAATGGAATTACTACCCGTGTGGAATTTTACTGCGGTTTATCATTATACCTTTTATCGTTACATCCCTAGTCCATTAACAAGTAAAAAGTCAAGGGCGGTCACGGCATGTTCTTGCCGTTGATGCTGGTCAATTTTTTAGAACATTACGTTGTGTAAGTGACAAGGGCGGTTACGACACTTGCCGTGGTTAAATTCGAAACCTGCAAACACTGGAGATTTACCTTTCATTATGCAGTGTGGTGGACATGGGGTTGAGCGTAGGGCTGACGGATTTGGAGCGGTCCCAAATGAGGAGGAGCTCTGCCAGCCGTTCCTCGGCACACTGGGCTGTGAGACGGGCCTCGGCATCCTGGTCCCAGCAATCCTCCATCGTCTCTTTTAGAGAGCGAACCGCCTGCCGCATAATGTATACTTTAACCGTTAACCATCAACAGATTAATGATTGTGGTGGCAAAGGAACCTATTTTGTTGTCTCATTTTAGATTTGTACCAAACGTACCAAGCTGTTCTCTTTCCAGGCCTCTGGGAATTTGGGCCGCTGTTTCTCCCTCGACACCAGCACCTGCATATCCTCAAACGTCGGGTGGTTGCCGGCTTCCGCCTGGAAGGCCATCTGGTACTCTGGTACAGATTCACCTAGAGGTTGTTGTAAGTCCGTGAGAAGGAGGAATGTAGTACCTGACTTTAGCCTTTTAAATGAATAATGCAAAGGTTAAACCTAAGAAGGCCAAATTACATTGCCTGGTCAGACGCCAATTTTATTTTACAAGCAAAGTACAGCGGTACCTCAATTATAAGACCAATTTAGGACTTCTTACGAGATGTTGAAAGAATTCAAGACAATTTAAGACACCCTTGGGTACCCTGAATAAGCCACCATGGCATCAATGAAAGTTGTCAGTGCTAGCACTGATCGTCTCTAATAAAGGTCATGTTAAATGGGCTGTTTACAACTTGTTTACAGTTATTTTTCAAACCAAAAAATATAGCTATCTTATGTTACCATTAGTTGTTAAAAAGAACGTTATTTATTTTAAAACTATCTTTATTTTTCACAATTACTAAGTTTATGTAATAAAATGTTTTCCCGGGACAAAAATAAATATATTGGTGTTTACGGTTGTCACTCACCCTGTCTCGTCAACACGTACGCACAGGGAGCGAGTGTACACTTACAAAAGCAGTCCATGAGAAGCAACAACCAATTTGCAGTCAAGTTGTTGTTACGATAGAATATATACATTTAATGACAGCTAACACCAACTATATACATTTTATTATTAGCTAACAAAACCCAAAGCTAATGTGCGTGTATGTGTTACGTACTGTAAAAGGGCGAGATGTAACGCATAAAATACATTGTAAAGTTAGCGCCCTTTGAGCACCTGTGTAAATGTAAACAGCCCTATTAATTTATCCATTCCATTTGCATTTACAGTACATGTATTTCACATTTTTGGGTGTCTGCAATTTGATTTACATTATTTCTAATGGGGAAAAATGCATGATTTTGTCAGACCTTTTGGAACTGATTACTAACAAAAACTGAGGTGTGTTCTACTGTTGTTTATTCAACTATATTATTTTCCAGCTATTTTTATAGCTACAAAGAGCTACTTAACTGCATTTCACTGCTGATATTGATCAACAGTTTTTAAATGACAATAACCTTCTCACTGAGATGCACAATGGTAGCATGTACTCGCTACGGAAAAAGGGCCGAAACATGGCAATCTGTGTTATCCCCGTTCCCGCCTGTAACTCCACTAACCTGTCCACCTTTAAAATTCATGCCAAAACTCAACTTTTTGTATCAAGCTTTTGAACTTTAATGCTTTTATTTTATTAGGTGCCTAGTTGTTTTCTGTTTTTAAGTGAATTACTTACATTTCTGTATGCATTACTTTTTCTATTCTAATAATTGTACTTTTATTGCTTGCTGTAAACCAGTGATTTTCAAACTTCGGTATGAGTACCACTAGAGGTACGCGGGCTTCTTCTGTTATTACACCAAAGAATCACTTAATTAAATATTCAAACACACTGTTACTGTTCAAACTGTGTGTAATGTTACAGTGGCCAAAAATTTTAAATATACTTGTTAAATAAAACTGCTGCCTTATTTTAATTAATATTTAGGCCTACTTTGCTACTGCATCTTAATGTTGGTCATTATGGTTGTACTTGGAGAGCCAAGGGATTTCTGAGGTAGTACTTGGTGGAAACATTTTTGAAAAACCACTACTGTAAAGTGTCTGGATTTTTAAAAAAACGCTTCTAAATCAAATGTATTATTATTGTTACCATCGATCGAGAACTCTATGCCCTCATAATATTGATTTACACTATGTTAAATGTCTCACCGGGGAAAAGATCGGTGCATCTCATGAAGGTCTCCCAGTAGACCAGGCCCAGGGCGTACATGTCCACCTGCTTTAGAGCAGACTCACAGTCCCGTAGGTTGACTGCTCCTTCCAGCACCTCTGGTGCCATGTAGCGGATGGTGCCCACCTACAAAAATGTTAAGAATGCGAAACATACAAACATGTCATTTTAAATATGTATTCATTGCAATGCCCTACTACATCCTTCTCATTACTTTACTGTTATAGTGGAACCCATTGAAGTCAAAGCCCCTGGAACTGGGTGACTCACATCGACATACACTACCGTTCAAAAGTTTGGGGTCACCCAAACAATTTTGTGTAATAGCCTTCATTTCTAAGAACAAGAATAGACTGTCAAGTTTCAGATGAAAGTTCTCTTTTTCTGGCCATTTTGAGCGTTTATTTGACCCCACAAATGTGATGCTCCAGAAACTCAATCTGCTCAAAGGAAGGTCCGTTTTGTAGCTTCTGTAACAAGCTAAACTGTTTTCAGATGTGTGAACATGATTGCACAAGGGTTTTCTAATCATTAATTAGCAAACACATTGTACCATTAGAACACTGGAGTGATAGTTGCTGGAAATGGGCCTCTATACACCTATGTAGATATTGCACCAAAAACCAGACATTTGCAGCTAGAATAGTCATTTACCACATTAGCAATGTATAGAGTGTATTTCTTTAAAGTTAAGACTAGTTTAAAGTTATTTTCATTGAAAAGTACAGTGCTTTTCCTTCAAAAATAAGGAAATTTCAATGTGACCCAAACTTTTGAACGGTAGTGTAAGAGGTTGTCAACATATTACCGAAACTATTGTTTGCACTTTTACTAAGAGATATAAGAGAGATTAGAATTAAATGGTGATAATAAAACGTTTTGGATTGTTGTTCTCTTCCATTTGTGCATATTTATATTTTGATTATTGTACTTCATATTCTAATTTATAATTGTATCTAATTTCGTATTATGTTTTGATTAAAACAACAACAAAGCTTTTATACAGGCGCAAATGTTTCTTCCGGTGAATCAAATTTGACAAGAAAATATTAAAACTTGTGCTTTATGGGCCCTATTCTTTATTCTCTAGTTTGTGTTATAATGTGGTAAGTGTGCCCACGCGTAAAGGAGAAACAAGTGTTTAAATTGTGAATGAAGGGGAGCTCTGGTGATATTTTTTACTAATATACTATTTTTTTGTTGTGTAAAAATCATAAAACTTTAAATCTGTGCTTGTCATGTCATCGTGATTTGAGTCCTCTTACATGTACACACAGCAGTGTCCTTTTCCTGGCTAAATTGAACTCCGTAGATTAAACTTTGTTTTACTTCTTGTTATAACCACGCTAATATGTGTGATGTTAACAGTTCTGGTTAGTACAACGGTTTGTGA
>NC_084737.1:58213773-58221273 GCF_033978785.1 Entelurus aequoreus
AATAATTTTGACCAAACAGTGAGTTTACTCTTAAAAGTTTCAAAATGTTGCTTATGTTTCTTTATAGTTTTCTTGTGTAATTTTATCTTTATAATGTGCTGTGGCAAACAAAAAAAACAAGCCGCGGGCCAGGAATGCAATTAATTTCATAATACAAAACACTAATGCAATAAACTTAGCACCATTTGAAACATTTTAACCTTTATAACAAATCTCAATCTCAGGGTTTAGAAGAAAACAGCACCTTTTTTTTTGCTCATCATTCACCATACTTATGTGAGAAAAAAAGACATGTCTTTCCCTTTTCTGTGCATAGTGAAAAACTGATAGCACGAGGCGGCTAACAATGCAACGGATGAATTGCAATATTTTCACTCCCAGATGAGACATTAGATAAAACTGTAATCAAGTTCTGAGAAAATAAATTACATGCATTCAAATAAGACATTTAAAGAAATGTTCCATGACATTCTGTCAATATCTTAGCATTTGTGTAAAAAATTTCCGCTTATCCTCATTAAGGTCGCGGGTAAGCAGCAGCCTATCCCAGCTGATTTCGGGCAAGAAGAACCATAGACCCTAAATTGGATGCCAGCCAATCACAAGGCACATATAGACAAACAATCGTTCACACTCATATTCATACCTATGGACAATTTAGAGTCTTCAATTAACCTAACATATATCTTTTTTGGAATGTGGAAGAGAACCGCAGTACCTGGGAAAAACCTGTGGGGGAGAATATGGAAACTCCACGCAAAGATGCTCAAACTGAGATTAGAACCCAAATCTCATGACTGTGTGGCTACATGTTACCCACAAAAGCACTTAAAATCAATATAACAACCTTGGTATTGTAAGAGCTAAAAAAATGCAACGCAAAAAATGACCCGACAGAATTGCTTAGAAGAGTCAGCAAGATGCTAAGTTGCTCCCAGCATTTTGTATCTGAAGAGTGAGGGTTATGCTGAATTTACCAGCTCAACGGAGAGCACAAGTGTTGTGTTGAAAGATAGTGTGTATCATCAGTGGGAATCCCAGTGAGAGTGGACATTGTAAGTGGCCGTTTGGTTATGTTCTTATATTGTCCATTAAACGTTTAGCACTTAGCACTAGTGCTACATGATAATGCTACAAGGCTCTCACAAAGTCTGCCGTGATTGGTGGTAGCAAACAGAACGTGCTCTCTATGCTGTTGTTGATGGAAATAAGAGTTTGTTGCAATATGCTCTGGGAAATCAATGCATCCAGGATAGAAGTTACGGTCATGCTTAAAATGACCAAAATACGTTAAGTATTATGAGATATCATGAACATGTCTTTTACTACATAACATACAGACTTGCAGCATGTATATAAATGTTTTTGTTTTATAGGTGGTATAGATTTATCCTCATTACCTGCATTGTTCACCACTTCATGCTAGCAGTTCTTTTTTTAACAATGTGTGTTCTTGTCTCACATAAGGATTGTGGACGATGAACAATATTTCCAAAAAGTGCAGTTTTCCTTTAAGAGGTGAAATAGATCAGACTGATTTTGCAAACTTTTTTTCAGTCTTTAACAAGTTTTTGGTTGTGGAAGACCATGTGATTTCTGGGCGCTCACCTCCTTTAAAAAGTTCAGTGTGCAGATATGCCAGGCCACGAGTCACTGAGTGAGCGAGACGGCAACTGCTGATCCAGTCGTTGGTCTGGACACTCAGGTAGCGACTCAGGGAGCCCTGGGGGAAGAAACAGGAGGTAAAAAAAGGACGCAGAGTGAGGGAGCGTCGTGCAGGAGATGAGGCGGCAAAGTCCAATCAACAGTCAGCTTCACTTTTGAGGACTGACAAGATCCTACGTGAGTGGAGAAGATAAAACTGCAGTGTCTGCGTTTGTCACTTTAAAACACCACTCAAAGGGTGCAATGTGATGAATTCATGCGTTCTTACACTGGTACAAGCGCACCACATCCAGGTAATGTCTTATGTCCACACAGACACAGATAAAAAAACAACTAAAGAAACGTAAATTTTTCTATACATTTTGTCTTTTGGTGTACACTCAAACTGTGATTTTTGTCCTTAAAAATGAGGCCATCGGAAACTCCAGCGAGGGTGAAGATTTAAAAAAAACCTGGCTTCAGCGCCATTACCCACATACTTCTAAAAACCTTGCTGATAAAAAAAATCTTTAAAAAAAATCTATGTTCACACAAAAAACGATTTGCCGGCTGTCATGTGCATTTTTGGTTAATCACAAGCCAGATGACTAGGTTGCCCAAAGATGCCACTGTTCATCAATATGGTGACATATTAAATGTAAAATGCCGTCTGCATTATCTTTCAAAACAACGTTCATTTACCGGTACATAGATCCCAAAAGAGGAATAACGATTAAATACATGAGAAAAAACCTACGTTTGCGTGTGGACTGCATGGAAAAATGTGTTTTTTCAAAAGATCTTGGTTTTTGTGACCAAAGCCTAAAACGGCATGTCAAATTAATGAATGAATGATGGTACACAAGGCTGTGTTTATGTGTGATACTCCAGATAATGATGTGGATAATGCTTCTCCAGTAAAGTGTACAGTCACCGTGCCTAATGGAAATGCATTACTTTTATAACAACTATTCTCTGCCCAAACATACATCTAATCGACTATTCAAAATGCATTATAGCAAATTCCTATGCTTTATCATGAGACCCGGAGAACAAGCAACAAATTATAGTGTTTTCTGTGTTTTTGTTGTGTTTAGTCAGATTCATTTGCAGGCTTTCCCATAAACTGCCAAGATACCTGTGGCGGTGGGGGCGTGGCTATGGGCGTGGTCACCATCGAGTAATTTGCATAATTTACTACAATGATATGATTTTCTCTAAAAAGGCTAAAAAAATGTATACTTACTACATACTACATACATAATAATAACAGTTTTGTTTTAAACTTCCATCCATCAATTTTACATTATGAATACACAAAAGATAACTACTACAGTATCAAATTAGTATTAGTATCTGAAGCACCGTCTCCACGTGTGTTTATTGACAACAGGGTTAACCTGGACACGTTAGCTCGTCGGTATGGTAACAGGTGACTGTTACTGCGTGCGTCTGCCCCGGCCCCCGAGTCAAACAGCGGTTAATGAAGCAGCGTCAGGCTGCTCACCGTCAGTGAAATGCTCGGTGAAATCGCGGATTAACATTAAATATATGACGAGCCGTGAGCGATGCAGCTATAACCTATCTCACCTGGTAGAGCACCCGCTGCGGCGACCCAGTTCGATCCCACCTGACAGTCGCTTTGCTCCGCGTCAATCCCCCCTCTCACCCTCTCTTCCCCCTCCCCCGTCTCTCTCCAGCTGTCCTTTCAAAATAAATGCATTCAAATTCCGAAAATAAAAATTAAGAAAATCCGAGTCGGTGTTGCACACTGCACAGGTTCGGACCACTTTTGAACTTGTTTGCCAAGACGTCTTACCCTCGTATTTTGATCCGGTCGGTCCGTTCTTCTTTTACTTCGTCGTCGTCGTCTTCTTCTTCTTCTTCTGGCCCACCAGGTGAATTAAGTGCTATTGGCGGAGTTACAATGCATAGTAGGCTACCGCAACCTACTGCACCGGAATTGTAACTACAAGCTACATTCACAGACAGAGTCCCATTGCTTTTATGAGCGGTTGAGCGAGTCAAAAGCCGAAAAATCTATTTGTGGCGGACGTAATTCTTTCGTGGCGGGCCGCCACAAATAAATTAATGTGTGGGAAACAGTGATTGAATGATACCAATATGACATAGCCATTTAACGATCTTGAAACATTGCAAGTAAAAAGCATCAGTATTAGTAATGGCAAATAGTTCCAGGGTTTCCCCCTGAATGTATTTGATTGTGGCGGTGCACCATGGCAACATATTAGCCGCCATACATTATTTATTTATTTTCACGTGAAAAAATAAAATACAATTAAATGTATTGTAGCGCCCAGACAAGACACAGTTTGACACTCTTTTTAGCTTGTATTGCCAATCTATATACATACATACACATTTCTAAATATACATACATACATACATATATATATATATATACACATACACACATACAGTATATACATACACATATATACATACATATACACATTCATATACAAATACATATACACAGGCCTCAAATTTTAACTTTTTAAGGTCAAGGCAAGTGTTGCCTTAAGGATGGCTCATATTTTAGGGCACCAAGGCAAGTTAGAAGGGCACCAAGGCAAACATTTTCTTTCGAGGCAGGGGCTACAAAGCATGCATATATATATATATATATATATATATATATATATATATATATATATATATATATATATATATATATATATATACACACACACACACACATGTATATATATATATATAAACATGTATATATATCGATTAGATGTATGTTTGGGCAGAGAATAGTTGTTATAAAAGTAATGCATTTCCATTAGGCACGGTGACTATATATATATATATATATATATATATATATATATATATATATATATATATATATATATATATATATATATATATATATATATATATATATATATATATATATATATAAATAAATATAAAATATATGTATCATAGGAAATAATGTGATGACATATTGACCACGGCCCTCGCCACACCCCCACCACCACAGGCATCTTGACAATCTTAGGGAAACCTTGAGTCCTGTATTTAATTGGTAAGGGATCGATACCAAAATTTGCAGTACCATCCTAACCTGACTCTTGCCAGATCCTTGTAGTTTGGTGAGCTCCACACAAAGATCTGGGCTCGAGGGCATTGCAAACTGCTTCAAGATAGTTAAGTTAAGTTAAGTTAAGTTAAGTTAAAGTACCAATGATTGTCACACACACTCTAGGTGTGGTGAAATTTGTCCTCTGCATTTGACCCATCCCCTTGTTCACGCAAAAAATAATGAACCAATCAGGATCGCCGGGCGGGATTTGATAGATGTGACGTAGCGCCGAAGCGACTGTTTGATTCAAACAACAATGGCGGCACGCAGCGAGGAGTCGTGTGCTGACATTGATTCTGCTATTGCAACTGTTTTGCGACATCGATCGTCTACTGACATTTCTGCATTGTTTCAGTAAAAGTTCTCTAACTTGTCGCTCTGTCGTTATCCAATATGTCGGCTGTTCTGTTTTGGATTTCCCAGCGTCGCTCTCATCAGCGTCACGGGTTGATTTTGATGTGAGTGGTTGAAGTAGCACGTCATTCAAGATAACGGACAAGTGGTTTATCCAATCACATACAATTATTTTTTTTACAAGGCCCCGCCTTCTGAAATACATCTCCTATTGAGAAGTCCCAGATCCTTGTGTGGAGCTCAGGGAACTACAAGGATCTGGCGAGAGTCAGGTTAGTACCATCCACCCCCCGTTTTGAAGCTACATGACAATAGGAATTGTTTAAACAATGTTGCCGTTTGTATTTTCAAGTTTTAAGAAGAAAAAACTCCCATTCTATAGATTCATAAACGCTAAAGTGTTAATTTACGTATCTATTATGTACCATTCCCATCTTTTCTATCGTCTGCTTTGATCATAAACAACAAAGCTAGTTATGGTCGTCATATTATTCAAACATGCGTTTTGCTCACAAATCTTGCCAAAGGACACCTGATATCACGTTTCACTCACATGTGGGTAATAATCCATGACCAGCAGGTACTCCGTGCGCCCCTCCAGACCCGTACGCTCATCAGCAGCCACAAAGCAAGCAATGTTATCATGCTCCAGCAGCGGCAGCCGATAGATGGAGCACTCATTGAGGAAGTTCTGGCGGTTGGTAGCGGTAAACACCTTGACAGCTACCGGCCGCTCATCCAGAGAGCCGCAATAGACAGCGCCGTATCGCCCCCGGCCAATTAGCTAAAATGAGGAAGCAGTGAGAGAGAAAAAGATAAACATACTTAGTATTTCTTTGTGTAGATTTTCTGTCAACCAGGTCTTGGCAATCCGCAAAGGTTGAATGGAAGCAATTGGACTCTTCTTGTTTGTTGAAGATGTTTCACCTTAATCCAAAAGCCTTCTTTGCTTCTAATTTTATTGTAGGTATGGCTGGTGAACAACTGTATTGCATAAAAACACTGTCGGTTGTTCGGCTTTCTGGTGGCTAAACAGCTCGTCGGGTCACTCTTCTCTTGTTGACCACCACCACGAGACATTAATAAGGAGACTCCAAACCTGAAAATTTTTCAACTGAAATAGCCTTTTTGGATTACATGTGTCTCAATTTAACTTTTGCGGATAATACATTATCAGACTTACGGTGAGATTTGTAAGTTAGTGCAAAAGTCATTCACTTAGTGTCCTGAGAAAGGCAGGACACAATCAAAAAAAGTCAAACTCATGAGATGGGAGAACAGTTAGAGTGGAATTTGTTTGGTCTAAATGCTCTCACCCCGCTCTGCAAAAAAGAACATGGACCCGGACTTGATAAGCAACAAGGACGGCACTCCGAATTCAACTACTGCCTGAAAAGATACTGGTACATTCTTCCACTTGGCACTAACTACTTAGCAGAGCAGAAGCTAACGAGTTAGCCAACCAACCACTGAGTACCATGTCTTTTCTTTTGCATTTTTGCTGTTTCAAACAGCGTGCAGAGACTAGAAAATCGTGCAGGGTTCTGATTTGGTCTGCGCTGCAATCCCTATGAGTGATGGTTCCAATTGAAAGCTTGGAGGAAAATACACAAGCAATGTTTCCAGAAAATTAGCTAGTGTTAGAGATGTTTGTAAAATGCATACAGTAGTGGGAGATAAAACTGAATTCATGATACATTATCATGTTAAACTACACCAACGTAAATGACCGCCATAACCACAACACCAAGGGGAGCTCCACTAACCACGTTAAACCCAGATTCCGAACTAACAAAGGTCTTAACTCATTCTCTTTCTATGCCAAATCAATGTGGAATGCGCTCCCAACAGGTATAAAAGAAAGGGCATCTCTATCCTCCTTCAAAACCGCAATAAAAGTTCACCTCCAGGCAGCTACAACCCTAAACTAACACCCTCCCCGGATTGCTAATAATCAAATGTAAACAATCAAATGCAGATACTTTTTCTTATGCCCTCTGATCTCTCTCTCTCTCTCTACTTGCTGTCCATATCCTACCCCCCACCCTCCACACCCCTGATTGTAAATAATTCAATGTGATTATCTTGTGTGATGACTGTATTATGATGATAGTATATATCTGATAGTATATATCTGTATCATGAATCAATTTAAGTGGACCCCGACCTAAACAAGTTGAAAAACGTATTCGGGTGTTACCATTTAGTGGTCAATTGTACGGAATATGTACTTCACTGTGCAACCTACTAATAAAAGTCTCAATCAATCAATCAAACCAATGACCATATTTAGACTCAATAGCTATTAGCTACATTATTGGAATAAAAAATAGGCCGACTTGATATCACATACCAGACTGTACCACAAGAATGGACTATTGCATTTT
>NC_084737.1:58226273-58243773 GCF_033978785.1 Entelurus aequoreus
CTAACAAAGGTCTTAACTCATTCTCTTTCTATGCCACATCAATGTGGAATGCGCTCCCAACAGGTATAAAAGAAAGGGCATCTCTATCCTCCTTCAAAACCGCAATAAAAGTTCACCTCCAGGCAGCTACAACCCTAAACTACCACCCTCCCCGGATTGCTAATAATCAAATGTAAACAATCAAATGCAGATACTTTTTCTTTTTCTTATGCCTTCTGATCTCTCTCTCTCTCTCTCTCTCTCTCTATGTCCACTACTTGATGTCCATATCCTACCCCCCCTCCCCCTCCACACCCCTGATTGTAAATAATGTAAATAATTCAATGTGATTATCTTGTGTGATGACTGTATTATGATGATAGTATATATGATAGTATATATCTGTATCATGAATGAATTTAAGTGGACCCCGACTTAAACAAGTTGAAAAACTTATTCGGGTGTTACCATTTAGTGGTCAATTGTACGGAATATGTACTTCACTGTGCAACCTACTAATAAAAGTCTCAATCAATCAAGTTCAATAATAAATAAAACAAAAGTGTTATAACTTGCATCAAGTTCAATAATAAATCAACAAAAGTGTTATAACTTACATCAAGTTCAATAATAAATCAAATAACTTGCATCAAGTTCAATAAAAAAATCAAATAAAAGTGCCACTTTGCAATCTTTGCAACAAAAAAAAAGGAGGAGCTATGCATTTGGCAAGACAGGGCAAGTGAACATGAGTTTTACAGTACTCCAGCATTAGTGGCTGCAATGAGCCTGTTTTGCACTGCACAGCATTTCAAATCGGGGTTGCAGGCTTGACACTGCCACTCTTAAGTCATGCTCAATGTTCAGCTGAGACCTGTACTTCATTTTGAGTGAAGCAACAGCTGAAAAGCCTATCTCACACAGATAAGATGTGGCAAAGGGGAGAAGAATGAACACAGCTCTCTGCCCGATGAGTGGATGATTAGCGCGGATGGGTAGCAACCCATCCGCGCGAAAGTTTGTTCCGCTTAGCCCCGCCCCCATTAGTTACTGTTGCTATGTCTGTCAAACTTTCGCTCCTACCTAGAAATTTAAAGCCTACAGGAAAAATAAGTGATTCACATTTATTTATATAGCGGATTCCACAGACAGAATCACAAAGTGATTTACAGTGTGTATAGAAAATGAAAGCATAGTAAAAAAAAAAAATCTAAGAATATAATAAAAAAATAAAAAATTTAAAGTGAAATTTCCTCCCGTTCCTCGCGCCCCACCTGTCATGTCTCTATTCCCCACCAGTGGGGCACGCCCCACACTTTGAGAAACGCTGGATTAATCTAAGTGTGTTCATAACTAACGCCATACCTTTTTGTGATTATTCACATGATTTAACCAGCCCTAATATATCATATTTTTCAGACTATAAAGCGCACTTAAAATCCTTTCATTTTCTTAAAAATCGACAGTGCGCCTTATAACCCGGTGCGCCTAATCATCCTCCGATGTTGCCATTTCTAATATAAAATAGCATAAAGTTCTAACTTATATCTGTCAGTAGACTCGCTATAAAAGCGCTAAAAAACTACCGGTGTAGTGGGTTTATATGATTAATCCACGGAATTTTAGTTATTACAGAGTTCCGGTCGGACGTTTTTTCACGGGACACATTTTCGGCTTTGTCGTTGCACTAGTGAGCCACGGATGAGGAGCTTGTGCTCCGTTGTCAAATTAAGTAAAGTCTGAATGTCATTAAAACAGTTAGTTCCATCTTTTAACACTTCTTCGACTTGCGTCCTTGCACGCTACACCGCTACAAAAAAGATAATGGGGAGAAAACGCTGTCAAAGGCGAGCCACGTAAATAAGACCGCCCACAAAACGGCGCATCCTGAAGCGACTGTCAGAAAGCGACTTGAAAATGGTCTGTAAAACATAAACTATGCAACATTTTGATCAAAGAACCACCATTACATGTTATGTACACCACAAAGAAGTGTTTTAAATGTATTTAAAAAAATCACAATATGACCCCTTTAGAGTGCCTTATAATCGGGTACGCCTTTTGTATGAAAATATACCTGAATAGACTCGCTCATCGCCACTGCGCCTTATAATCTGGTGCGCCCCATGGTCCGGAAAATACGGTATTCATTACAGTTTGTATTTGATTACAGTACCAAATAAATGCACGACGCAAGACACACTCCTTCTGGGTCCCTGCAGGTTTCAACAAGTCGAATTTAAGACTTTTTAAAGACTATAATGAATACAATTTAGGACCCATTTTTCATTCATACTGACAAAAAGTACAAAGACATGAAGAAAAATCAGAGGCCTAGAATGAGTTGCAAGTAGCTATATGAATTTATTCCTGCTTTTTCACAGTGGAAAACAAAATGTTATCCCAACTAAAAACACCAGAAGCCTCTCTATTGTAAACAAATATCTGTTTAGAACTCTAAAATAAATATTAGCAAACATCACAATAGCCATTTTTCTCATTTGCTATGGAATACCAATGGTTTTAACCCCAATGTTGCAAAGTTTTTATTGCAGAAGGTGTCATGTGAGTGGGGGCTAAGTCGTTTCCTGTACAGCTTTGCAGATATTTGTAGTGTTTGGCATCATTTGACATGGACTTTCGGATTATAAGCTTTACCATTATCCTTCCGTTCGCTTTCATCGCAATGTTTACAAAGACTGCCAAGCACGATGGCGCCACATCTAAGCCTGACCCGAGTTGAGACATCAGTAAAAACACTTTACACACCTGCTTCAATCATGCATTAAATTGTTTATCCTGCAGTACCAAATCGTTGAAAATAAATTGAACCTAAATTGATCAAATCAAATTCCTAGTGTGTTAAACCTAGTTGGCCAATAAAGCCAATTCTGATTCTATTCAATTTCCACAAATAACTTAAGTTTTGCTCCTGGTTTGCATTTGCTTTTGTAATCTTTGCTGCCAACGAAGATCTGCTTGTGACATATTGTGGCGTGTGCAATGCACAGCACACTCGCTGGTTGTGCTGGATAAATTCTGACTGGGCTGCACAGGTACTTTAGTTCTGTTTTATATTTATGGAGTGCGTCCTCAAAAATCGAAACATTTAAAAGCAAAACTGAAGTTTATGCATTTACTTTGAATAAACATAACAATCATTATTTTTTAAAACCTTTAAGTCATGTTTAGCACCTTGATAGAATTTAAGACATTTTAAGGCCTTAAAGTAAAATGTCCTCCACTTTTAAGGTCACAGTTCAGTTCATTATGGTTACAGTAAGCAAATAGCTTTAGTTTAGCTTTTGTGTAATGAGCTTTAATGATTTTTAAAATTAACCAAAAACTGCCAACTATTAATTATCAAGTAAATAAATGTATCAAAAATATACATACCATTGTTTCTATTTTTTTTTTTAGGGAAGCGCAAAAGTTGTAAATTCCATTTTTAGTAAATGAAAGTTCCTTTTTTGGCTGCCGTGCAGAAATAGTAGTTCCAGCTTGTAGACCTGTTGCCCTTCTCTAATGAACAATGGCGGCACACTGCTTTCGTGTTCTCCACTTGTCTTTCTTCGTAATTAACCAGGAAGGCCTTAGCTTACCAAGAATGACACCTTAACGATGGAAGAGTTTCAAGCTTTGGATTCTCCTTGGCACTATTGCTAGCTGTGATTCCGGCTAGCCAAAGCCTAGATTGCAGTGTACTTGTTATAAAAGCAGACGCCTGATGCTCATCACTCAATGTGTCCCGTACCGAAAGGTTCCTAACAAAAACATCTGATTACATGTCCTGTTACACACCTCTAGCTCGATTGACCAATGAAATTTCTTGTCAGTTTAGGTAGTTTGGACATCTTGTTTGGATGCCTCCCAGAGGTCTCACTGGTCAGGCGTTCCAGGCACGTCAAATCGGGAATAGACCCTGGGAAATAAGAAACTGAGACGGGAAAGTCTGGGCTCCCCTACTCTCTGCGATAAGCAGGACAAACTGGACGGGTGGAAGGATGGATGGAAGGTTCCACCACCGCAGTGAGCAAAATCGTATTTGCGTTTGACTGCACTGTACACATGAATTATTCTGCCATGACTTGATGATGAAATCCCTTTATAGCACTACATGACTTTGGAGTGTTTACTATTTGTCTTTATATATTTGCCTTTAGTTGGATGGGACAACTAAATGTCAGATCTAATTTTATAAGATTTTAACACTGCAGGAGTATTGTTATATTGTCTTTTGTAGGTCGGCTCTCTTGTTTCGAATGGCTTGCTATTGTACATTAGCATATTGAGACACAGTAGTGTTTCCCCTAATTTTATATTAGGGACAACAGCAGACCCCAAGAAGGTCAAGTTAATGGGTTATTTTGTCTTTGCATTACTTTCTATTATGAAACTTTTTGAACAATAACTGTGGAAGAGCAATTGCAATTGAATTGGCCACTCGCATGTGTGTGCGTTTGTGTTCGTTAGCCTAATACCCCCAAGCTACCAACCCACACACACGTACTAAATTTTGCAACGATGCACATGCATGATTTTGTTAATAATAATCACCCACTCCAAACCAAAAAAAAGCTGTAGATTAGAGGAAACACTGAAGAGTGTTCTGCAGTAGTGCTGCATAACTTTGCAAAAAAATATGAATGGAGACTACGCTCAGAATAGAGGTCGCCATTTTCTGGGCCGCTTTCTTTCACACACAAACAAGTGGGTTAATTAGTGTTAATCAATATTGCGATTTCTTTGGTTGAATAGTTGTGCAACACTATTCAGCAGAACATCTTTTTTTCCTTTCTTAGGATACAATGGAAAACTAATATCTGGGAACAGACCTCCAGCAGTTTGAGATTATCCAGGTCCAAAGAGCTTTCGGAGCCAGCAGCCTCCATCATGTTTAGGTTGTGAAGACCTTGCTTACTGTTCCCTGTAAACACAAACACACACAAATAAAAACTTTAAACAAGGTCCACACTGCTCCTATTTATTACAGCAATTACTAACCCGCTGAAACATTTAACAGACTTAGCTATTGAATGTTCTTTGCTCTCAGCTTGGCACCATGGAAACTTACCATGCATCATGCGGTAACCGAAGAAAGCGGCTACTACGACGACGGCCAGCACAGAGATGGTTGCCAGGGCAATGATTATAGTCTCTTCAGAGCGCAGTGTGTAAGGGGCTGCAAGGACAACACAACAAAAATAAAACAAACATAAATAAAAAATGAAACAGTAATCTTTTAACTGTGATTGACATTGTGTTGTAAGCAATGCATCCGCAACAAGACCTTATCTTTTAACTGTGATTTATAAAAAATGATGAATTGACCTTTCTGTGCCTTCTGTACATCATTTTTAGGACATCTTTGACAAATATGTATCTTCATCATTCACCTTAATAGCTCACCTTATTTGTTAATATTGTATTTTATCCAAATTTTTTCCTTCATCGCTGCATAAGCTACATTATATTGCTATATATTATTATTTTATCTCCATGTTAGAAAATGGTAACAGTTAAACACAGGAAGTGCACAAATGCATAGTGACAATATGTAAACATATTAGTTATTGTGTGTCAAAAAGTGTCAACATGTTCAAGATATGGTGTGAATGAATTGTCACTAATACATATGAAGAAGGGGTATGATTAACTAAGCTCTGCTTCTTACTACTTCTTTTCGAATATGTTAAATGTGCAAGTGTAACGTGATGTTCTTCAATGAAAAAAAAGAAGCATGTCCAAAACAAATACACCATGATCAATTATCTATAGCATTGTCAAAAATACAGATACTTCAAAACAAAGTCGATATCAACACACAAAAAAACACATCAATACCTACTTTTTTCAGTATCGGCAGTAATAAATACCGTACAACACTATTTCCTAGCTGTGTGGTTTGTTAGCGTTTGATCACTGAGTAGTCAGTGCCAGCGTCTTACAAAATATCCAGTGTTACATCCCTAGTTCTAACTTGTATGTGTCAATAGACTCGCTTTGAAGGCGCTAAAAACTACCGGACCTACAAAGATGATGGGGAGAAGACGCTGTCGAAGTGAAGGCCCGTAAAGAAGACACATCCTGAAGGTCCTGAAGATGGTTTGTAAAACAATCTATGCATTTTCCTGACAAAAGAACCACCATTACATGTTAGGAAGACCACAAGAAAATGTTTTAAATGTATATAAAAAAAATCGTAATATGAACCCTTTAATGCGCTGTATAGTACGGTGCGTCTTTTGCATGAAAATAGACCTGAATAGACCCACTCACGGGAGTGTGCTTTATCATCCGGTGTGCCCTATGGTCCGAAAAATACAGTACTTTAATAATCGATTTTAATCATAATAATTGATAAGATGTTTCAGCACTCGTATAAAAAGTCACATTTGGAGTCTGATTGCCAGAAGCTAGAAAAATAACTAAAGCTAGGAAAATAACTAAAGCTAGCTGCTGCCATGCTGAGACAAACGGACAGCCAAGCGAAGGGCGTACAGTACACAAAGATGCTTGAAAAATCACATGGCAATGAGTTGATTGTCAGGTGAGCGATCAGATACGCTAGCAGGGGTGTCCAAACTTTTTCCACTGAGGGCCGCACACTGAAAAATCAAATCAAGCGGGGGCCATTTTGATACTTTTTATTTTAAAAACCAATACAATATATGTATAAAAAAGATACATTTAGGCCTCCACTCACTTGATCCCGGGGACCCCAAAAGGTTTTGGTCGAAAAAAATATTACAAATGTGTCATTATTTAGTATTATTATTATTATTCAAGGTTTAAATCTTTAGATCAACATTAGGCCTATCTGTCAATATAACGCTTTTAAAGATTTAAGTTGTATGCCATTTTTGTCAAGGAAAACCGTGTTTTTTTATGGAAAAAAACTAAATATGCAATATTTTCCCCCAATAAAATTTTAAAGTGGAATATTTGAGATTATATAATAAATGGAGTCTTAAAAAGGTCAATAACTCATAAAAACTTTGATTTTAATTCATTATTTTTTTTTAACAATGACACTTAAAAAAAAAAGTCCCACTAAAATTATTGGGTATCCAAAAGGGTACTGCTCAGTAAAGTGTAAAAAAATAAATCCAACATTTTTTTTAACTTTTACCACAATAGTCTCAAGATCAACTTCAGATCTATCCGTCAATTATACGTTTTATTGTTGTTTATGTTTTTTGTTTGTTCGTTAGGCCCTTCTTTAAAAAACTTAGTTTTTTAAATGGCAACCAAAAAATATGCAACATTTTCCCCCCAAAATATCTCAAAGTGGAATATTTAATGTGAAGTAAATGGAGCCTTGAATAGGTCAATAATTATTAATGACATTGATTTTGATTCATTATTATTTTTTAAAGAAACACCCTGCGTGGCAGCTTTGTGTTATTAGAGTAAATAATGCAACATTTTCTTGTTACATTTCACCTGTTTGCTCTTTTATACCACTTTTTATGTTTTTTTTTTTTTTTTCATCGTATTTTTAGAATGTGCCGTGGGGCCGTTAAAAAATTACCTGCGGGCCGCAAATGGATGTCCGCACTTTGGACACCCCTGGCTTAGCCTGTGACAAAATGTCATTTGATGAACTTACACTATGAGTGGACGGAGCATTGTCATTACCTGTTCTGCTTCACATCGTCGTCCAGCTTGTAAACACTGTAGCTTGTAAGCTGTTACAGCAAGCGATAGGTCAAATTTCACTGCATCATTTTGCGTTCTTTAAACTTTTTTCGTGCTTTAAATTTTAAGTCACTGTTTTAAAATGATCTACACAAACCTTTATTATATCACTAATAAGCACATTATAGAGCTATGCGATATGGTAAAAATCAGTTCACAAAGCGGTAGAAAATGGATGGATGGACAAATCAATCAATATCGATACGCTTAAATGTTACATTGCTAATAAGTGCGAAAAAATCAGAAGGTTATTTTTAATTAAAAATTATTTTTTTTCTGTCAGGGGTTGAACATGGTTTAGCAGTAAATCAATTGCAACATGTGCGTGTTCCATGGCCAAGGGTACGTGGCAGCAAGTAGAGCCGATTCAAGTCAATTTCTTTTAATAGGTTTTCTCAAGGCTCTTTATATATCGAGCAGGTCTACTGAAACCCACATGAGCAAGCTCTTAGATACAGAGGCAAAGAACAACTCAACGTCGAACAGAATCCGGGCTTTGTAGGATTGCTATCTGTTCTGATGGAGAAGCCTAATAAGGAAAAGCTCCACCTCCTATTTCAAAATGATTGGAACCTCAAGTAAAAGTCTGCCACGGTAACGTAGCATTCTACTAGGTTAATAAAACTCTTTACAAGGTACAATGGTGCTTAAACATAAATTACTTTGTAGGCGAGGAGATGGATTTTAAATAGGTAGACAGTGCCGACATGTGTACACATACTGGATTTGTTTAGACATACTACACAATTTCAGCAAGTAACAATACATTTGAATACCACACAATTTTGATGAATCCAATATCTGAGTTTTTAGTCATTACTTTTTTTCTTTGTGAATTTCTATCACTTTTGATTTGTCTCAAACCTGAACGCCAACTGATAGTACAGATGCTCTACATTTTAAAGAATGTAGAGCGGCAACATGAATAGTAGTGTGTGTACTTCTGTGTGCCTGCGCGCTACTGTAAGTGAGGAGATGAGCTGCTGCCACCTCTTCACAAAAACTCTGCAATTAATTTACTAATCAACCTTGGGAAAGGAACTACTGACAAAATTCCTTCTTTGCTTGACTCCTTTCCAGAGGCAAAGTCTGATGGCATACAAACCATAAATGCAAGTGATAATGCTGTGCAAAATTTGGCCTCTGTAATGTATGTTTGTGCAAAGTCAGTTTTCAATGTTGATAATGTGTACAAGGAAGGTCAGCTCTAAAAGTGAATGATGAAAAATAGTTAGTTTTAACAAAGTCTACTGGTATTTACAGGAGAAAAAAACCCATTGTACTTTCAGTCTGTTTACTTTGCCTTTCAGGATTGTGTGGGTGTAGGCAGTTTATATTTTTTGGTTTATTTTAGCCTCACATTATTGCAGCAATTTGTGTAAGAGATAATTATTGCTTGTTCAGGACTCAGTAATGCAATTGTAAAAATAGATTAAATTGTTTTTTCACCCCCAGGTTACCAAGTTTTAGATTCAGCTTGCTTTTTAGCCAACATAACGGGTACTGAAACTCAGTACAATAACTGCCAATGCAAACAGTAGCAACCTGATTGAAAAAAAAATTAAAAATAACTTTCAGTACCTCTTTTCGGGGCTAACTAAATGCAGACTTTGATCAGTGTGTTTGACGAGCCTAGAGCCAATTATGCAACAGTATCAACTATCAAGTTTGGTTGTGCCTTCCTGGTGTCTTGCGGTTGATTCTTTGCATGGAGTGAGAAGAGACACTAAAAATGAGTACTGCAGAAAGTGGAGAAAGTGACGATGAAACAGGAAAAGTTACCTGGACAATACGGCAGATTATTGGATTTTTTTTAAATGGACCGTAGGCAGACCAATGTGGACCACCTTAGCTGCGCTCACCCAAGTACAGCTATTACTTCCGGGCACTAAACCTGCAAAAAATTGTTCTTCTCAGGTTTTTTTGTTTACATTTTCACCCTGTGCACTATTTTGTTAAATTGTTTTTGTTATCTTCTAAGCCTTGGGAAATATAGGTCTGTAGGCAAACTGTGTTTAAATTGTTATATAAAACACTATTAAGGTAGGGAGTTGTTTATTTTGACAATAAAGGGTTTATAAAAAATTATCTGTTCAAGTTTAAGTTTAGATAACATCAAAAGGGCAGCTAAACGCCCAGTCGCAGCGGCCAGGAGCTCCTACAGCCATACTTGCCAACCTTGAGACCTCCAATATCGGGAGGTGGGGGGCGGGGGGGTGTTGGGGGCGTGGTTATTTACCGCTAGAATTCACCAACTCGAGTATTTCATTTATTTATATATATATATATATATATATATATATATATATATATATATATATATATATATATATATATATATATATATATATATATATATATATATGAAATACTTGACTTTCAGTGAATTCTAGCTATATATATATGTATTTATTTTATTTACATAAAAGAAATACTTGAATTATCTATCCATTAGATGGCAGTATTGTCCTGTTTAACTTCTCCGTTCATGACTGAGAAATCATTTCGGCCACCGTGTTCAATGGAGAAGTCTGTTCTACATATTTACAGGCAACATACACCTTCCCCTTCGAACTGTCCTGGATGAACTGAAATTCTTGTTTCCATTCGTTTTGGAACTTGCAAGCGTATTTATATTGTGGGAAAGCGGACGTGAGAATAGGCTGTCCCCACTCAGTCTCAGGTCCGCATTGAGCTGGAGGGGGCGTGGCCTCCAGCTCCGGCTGAATACCGGGAGTTTGTCGGGAGAAAATCTCTGCCGGGAGGTTGTCGGGAGTGGCGCTGAATAACGGGATTCTCCCGCTAAAAACGGGAGGGTTGGCAAGTATGCCTACAGCCGGCATAGTTTTTACACACTGTTGATACTGCTCTGTGTTTTCTGGCATATTGTTGGAACTGTGGCGATAAAATACAGCCATGAGGATCTGGTGCAACTCAATACGGGAGTTTTTTACAAACTGTCAGCCGAGTTTATTTTCCCGGCTGAGATCATCAGACCACCTCCCGGGGCCCCCACAGCAGACGGCCGAAGAAGGAGGCGTTGCCAGCGGAAGCGCAAGAGAGGCAAGCGGGCGGGCGTTTGGGCTAGGCTAAAGGCTAGCCCGTTCAAACCGCCACTTCCTACCATCTTCTTGTCGAATGCCCGGTCGATCCGCTATAAACTGGATGAAATCCGCCTTCAGATGGCGACGAGAAGGAATATACGTGACTGCTGCTGCCTGATTTTCACGGAAACTTGGCTGGACAGAACCATCCCAGATGCGGCTACTGAATTAGCCGGCTTCACCGCCCACCGAGCTGACAGAACCGCAAACTCCGGTAAGAAGATCGGCGGAGGATTGTGTGTCTATATAAACAGCAACTGGTGCACACAGACTGTGAGGGTGGACGAACTGTGCAACACAGATGTAGAGTTTATGTTGCTAAAATGCAGACCATTCTATCTCCCTAGGGAGTTTGCCGCTGTTTACATCAGTGTATATTCCCCCAGATGCTAATGTGAAGCTTGCGCTAGCACACATACATGACAGCATTAATTGCCTTGTCACACACCCCGACAGCGCTCTCATTGCAGCGGGAGATTTCAACCACGCAGACTTAAAAAGTGTCTTTCCTAAATACCATCGGAATGTTATATGTGCAACCAGGGGAGAGAAAACGCTGGATCAAGTGTATACAAACATCGCAAATGCATACAGAGCCCATGCATATCCCCATCTAGACATGTCAGACCACCTTTCTCTTCTGTTGCACCCACGTTACACACCCAAAATCAGAACTGCTGGAATTACCAACAAAACTATAAGAACATGGCCAGAAGATGCTATCCATCAGCTCCAAGATTGTTTTCATCACACTCTCTGGGACATATTTAGAGACGAGCGTGCAATTTCGCGTGAGTCTCTGGACGAATACACCTCAACTGTGCTGAACTATATTACCTTCTGCGTAGATTGTGTTACATCATTTAAAACAATCCGTGTGTTACCAAATAAAAAACCCTGGATGACACACAAAGTGTCACAGTTTCTCAAACAGAGGGACATGGCATTTAGATCAGGCGATCCAAATGCCTACCGTTCAGCCAGGACTGCTTTAAAGAAGGGGATCAATGCTGCCAAATCAGACCATTATAATAAACTCCAGGATTGCTTAAATAACTCAGACCCTAGGCAGGTGTGGGAAGGTGTCAAAGCAATTACAAACTTTTAAAAAACAACTTCTTCCTCAGTGAAAGGCAGCGCCATCTTAGCTGAGGAATTGAATAATTTTTATGTCCGCTTTGACAAGGAAAACACAGACTCAGCACTGCCCCCCTGCCCCCCCTCTCCTCCGACGACACGGCAACAGTCCTCAGCCCGCACGAAGTAAGACTCACCTTGCGTAACATCAACCCAAGGAAAGCAGCTGGACCTGATGGCGTTCTGGGCCGTGCGCTTAAGCACTGTGCGGACGAGCTGACAGATGTATTTGTTTCCATTTTTAATCTGTCACTGTCTACATCCTGGGTCCCTGCCTGTTTTAAAACCGCTACAATAATTCCCATCCCCAAACAGGCCATCATCTCATGCCTAAACGACTACAGACCTGTAGCACTCACCTCCATACCTGCCAAATGCATGGAGAGACTGATATTGAAACGGATTAAAAAGGCAATACCACCATCCCTTGACCCATATCAGTTCGCGTACCGGAAGAACCGATCAACCGAAGACACCATCGCTATTGTAATCCATAGACTCTTGGAACATCTTGAGCTTAAGGACACTTATGCAAGACTGCTCTTTGTCGATTTCAGCTCAGCATTTAACACAATAAGGCCAAACAGACTCAGATCTAAGCTTCACAACCTTGGTCTGAACACCTTCCTCTGCAACTGTATTTTGGACTTTTTAACAAATCGCACACAGTATGTGAAAATAGGCGAGCACATTTCTGCCACGCTCACCATCAACACCGGCGCTCCACAGGGTTGTGTGCTAAGCCCTGTGCTCTTCACCCTCTTCACACATGACTGTATAGCCTCTTCAACATCCAATCTCACTGTCAAATATGCCGACGACACCACAGTACTTGGGCTCATCAGCAACAATGATGAGACAGCATACAATGCAGAGGTCCAACAGCTGGCTTCATGGTGTGCTAACAACAACTTAGTTCTTAACACTAACAAAACTAAAGAACTAATTGTAGACTTCCGCAGGAAAGGGCAGAGCAAACACCCTCCACTTTTAATTAATAACTATCTAGTAGAAAGGGTCAAGCATTTCAAATTCTTAGGGGTGAACATAACAGAAGATCTATGCTGGGACATTAACACTGCTTCTACAGTCGGAAAGGCCCAACAACGTCTTTTTTTTTTGAGGAAACTAAAATGCGCAAACATTCCGCAGAAATCAATGGTTAACTTTTACAACTGTGCCATCAGCAGTGTCCTCACTTACGGCTTTTTAGTGTGGTTTGCTAGCTGCACTAAAGCGAACCAACAGGCCCTCCAGCGAGTGGTTAAAGCGGCGGGGAAAATTACAAGGACGATACTCCCAGAGATGAGTGCCATGTACACAACTCGCTGCCTAAAGCGAGTACACAACATCCTGAAGGACAGATACCACCCAGCACATGGCCTCTTCAACCTGCTACCCTCTGGAAGAAGGTATAGATCGATTCGCGCCAGGACCACCAGAATGTCTCACAGTCTGTATCCCCAGGCTGTGAGACTGCTAAATGAACAGCCTGCCCCTTTGCTGCCCCGGACCATCTCATTACCTCACTCTTCACCACCTCAATAATTGTGCTCTGGACACTGCATTGCTGCAACATCAACGTAACACCCATCAGACATCTGACTGTTCCCACCCCCACGCCCCCTCTATTCGCCATCTTCCTGACAATGCTAAACTGTGAACTATGGTCAACCTGCACTTTAATGCAGTTTCTATGCCGCTGGACAAAGCTCAAACAAAATCTCGTTGACATGACATTAAGTGTTATTATGACAATGACAATAAAGGAATTGACTGATTGATTGATTGAATTGATTGATTAAACATATTTTCACCATTGAATTTTTTTTTAACATACATAAGTATTTGTTTTCAGGCTGCGATTCGCATTCAGTATTTGTGGAAAAACGAATATTCACATGCCAGAGTAGTAGGGATGATGTTCGTTAAGAAATTATCGAGTTCGAGCCCATTATCGAATCCTCTTATCGAACTGATTTCTTATCGAATCTCTTATCGAATCCAGATAGGTTGTTGTGTGTGCACTAAGTTCCAAAAGCCATAGTTATTATGTGACTGGCACGTTGTTTATATGGAGTAAAAGCGGACGTGACTGAGGACAGCATGCGGCCGTTATAGGGTGAAGGTTTCAGGTGAGAGAGGACGCTAAAGGCACGCCCCCAGTGAGCATATAGTGCTGCTATATGCGTTGTAAATTAAAAAAATTGCAGACAAACACATCACCAACATGGACGCTCACTTTCGACATCCCGGTGAAGCACACTGGAGAAGAAAGGGACCAGCACGGTAGCGAATCGATACGCACAACGGGGCAAGAGAAGTCGGCTTTTACTGTTGTGCTAGCTTGCTATGCTAATGGACAACGAGACTGACTTTGAAAACGACGACAGGGAATCTGGCGTGTTTGATGGAGAACTTGCCCAGCTGTTCATTTCGGACACAGAAGATGAGGACTTTGATGAATTTGTGGATGAGGATTGATCAAAAAATAATGTGAGTACATTGATAAATACTTCAATAAAGTACAACCAAACTCAGCTTTGCTTCTGCTGCCTTTTTAAAACAGCGTCCATACATTCTACCGTATGTTTTAAGCTAGCGTATGTTTTAAGCTAGCGTATGTTTAACCATGACTGCGCCCAAAAATACGCTGTGCCTTATTTATGCGTTAAATACAGAAATAGCACCCGTAACTGACACGGCGCATTTTAATACGGTGCGCCCTATGGTCGCGAAAATACGGTATAGTGGCTTCGATAACGGGAACCGGTTCTCAAAAAGGGATTAGAATCCATGGAATCGGTTCTTTTCTTATCGAACAATCGGGAGAACCGGTTTCGAACATCATCCCTACAGAGTAGTGTAGTTTTACCACTTCATATTATTTTGTCTGAATTACATAGCTTATGTTTTTCATGTGCATTTCAGTTTTACAAATACACTCAAAGTCTAAGCAAGGTCCGTAACAATAAACAGCCAAAATAAATTGATCTGATTTTGAAACTTAATTGGGACATTTTGAATGGTTAACGATCTGCCAAACTGTATAACTTCAATACATATAGTAAGGGAAGAACAAAAAAAAAACTTTACTGTAAGCGGCATGCTTTACCATTGACAATCCAATAGCGCTTCCAAAGGTGCATGAATGTGATATATCAGTAGAGGAAGAGAAGCAGAGATTCAAAATTAAAAAATAAATAACCGCTGTATCAAGTTACCATGGACCCATTGCACTGCATTGCACTGCACACCAAATCTGATTTTTTTCCCCTCAAGTGACAGATCTGATTGTTTTTGCCAGTCTAAAGGCGCCAAAGTGCTTCAAATCTGATCTTTTGACATCGGATTCAGGCCACATCAGGGTGAATCTGATCTTTTCAAATGTGACTTCAGTCTATACGCAATACGACCTGAATGCAACCAGTAAGTGATTTTTTTGGTCAGCTTAGGACGAACTACGTCATTCGTGTGCACCAGAAAGACGGTGTTGGATATTTCATCACAACATACATTTTCGGTTTCTATTTAAGACGACCAAATTTTCGGTGCATCACTTGTCAACAGTAAGCAAATAATAGACTATATATAATACATGAATATATATGTTAATTCGGAAGAAATAGCGATTGTTGAAAGACCGGAATTGACGCAGTGGCGCATTGGCTTACAAGTGAGTTGAAAAATAAAGCTCCCATACAACCACGCTGTTGTGCGTGTCTTCTTTACCCAACAACCATAAAAAAATTACAATATATAAAACTATAAACATCCATTCATATGTTACATTACTTTAATTTACTTTCACGTAAAAAAACTAATTTTTAAGGTGTTGCGACTTTTATTTTATTTTGTAGTAGTAGCAAGTTCCTACCGGTCAACTTCCTTTGTTTTCACTTTATGGAAGTGCATATGCAAGTGACGTTCAGTTCAGTTCAGTTTCAGTTTATTTCGAACATGCATACGATACAATGTAATGCATCACACAATTCCAGTTGTTTCATTACAGCACGTCTGAAAAGGAGTAGGAAGAAGCAGAGTTTATTTAATCCTACCCCTTTTCATACCATAGCAATTGTATCCAATTTCCTTGTTCTCTGTAACAGAACAGTGAACAAATACATAATACATACTATACCATAATAAGCAAACAAATATTAAATACATAAATAATCTTTGTCTCAATAAAAAAATAAATAAAGGGTTCAAGATGTTTATCATAATTCTTGTTCTGTGTACTTTCTGAACACTTGTAGTTTGAACAGTCTCTTAAACTGAATCATATTGGTGCTTTGTTTGATTTCTTTGGTTAATCTATTCTAGGGCTGCAACAACTAATCGATTTAATCAATTAAAATCGATTATTAAAATAGTTGCCGATTAATTTAGTCATCGATTCGTTGGATCTATGCTATGCGCATGCGCAGAGGTTTGTTTTAAAAAATAATCATTTTTATTTATTTTTTTATTTTTAATAAACCTTTATTTATGAACTGCAACATGTACAAACAGCTGAGAAACAATAATCAAAATAAGTATGGTGCCAGTATGCTGTTTTTTTTCAATAAAATACTGGATAGGATAGAAATGTAGTTTGTCTCTTTTATCCGATTATTAAGCGATTAATCGAAGTAATAATCGACAGATTAATCGATTATCAAATTAATCGTTAGTTGCAGCCCTAATCTATTCCATAATTTAATTCCACATACTGATATACTAAAGGTTTTAAGTGTTGTACGAGCATACACATGTTTTAAATTATATTTTTCTCTAAGGTTATATTTCTCCTCTTTTGTTGAGAAGAATTGCTGTACATTCTTGGGTAGCAGGTTATAGTTTGCTTTGTACATAATTTTAGCTATTTGCAAATGCACCAAATCGTTGACTTTCAATAATTGTGATTTAATAAATAAGGGGGTTTGTATGTTCTCTATATCCAACATTATGTATTATTTTCGTTGATCTTTTTTGTAACACAGTTAGTGAATGAAGCGCACATTTGTAGTTGTTTCCTCATATTTCTACACAATAACTCAGATATGGTAACACTACTGAGCAGTACAGAACATGAAGTGATTTTTGGTCTAGAACAAGTTTTGCTTTATTCATTATTGATGTGTTTCTTGCCACTTTATGTTGTATATTTTTTTACATGAGATTTCCAATTCATTTTATCCTCTATTATTACACCCAAAAATCAATATTTACTCCGTCTATCTGTATTTGTGTTTGACTTTCCCTTCTACTGTTACCAAATAGCATTATTTTAGTCTTGCTGAGATTCAAAGATAGTCGGTTTTTGTCAAACCGTCTTTTTAATTTGTTAATTTTTTCTGTTATTATTTGTATTATCTTCTGTGTGTTCTCTCCTGAAAAAAATGCAGTTGTATCATCTGCAAATAACACAAAATTTAAGTCCTTTGTAACTTTACAAATGTCATTTATGTAGAGATTGAACAATTTTGGTCCGCGTATCGATCCCTGAGGTACGCCACAAGATATTTTCAGCTCTGTGGAAGTGTGTTCGCCTATCTTCACGTATTGCTTCCTGTTGGTTAAGTAGCTTCTTACCC